>NC_134693.1:89829200-89964200 GCF_050947455.1 Rhinoderma darwinii | reverse complement strand
GTACCATAATAGGGACGGTCTGGAATATGTATAGGAATTTGGGCAGAATATCCATTTTAACCGCGTTAATGCACCCAAACCACGACATTCGGTTCCCGCCATACGACACTAGATCCCTCAAGGTACGCTGCAGAATGGGCGTGTAATTCAAGGCAAACAAATCCGACTGTTGTGTGGGGATATGCACCCCCAAATATTTTAGAGATTTAGATTGCCACTTGAACGGGAAGACCCGAGCGAGATGAGCGGCTAGAGTAGTATCTAGAGATATATTCAATGCCTCCGATTTAGAGTAATTGACTTTAAAATGACTGAAATGACCAAATCGCTCAAATTCCCCAGTCAAAGATGGCAAGGAAATCATGGGAGTCGTAATGTACACAAGGAGATCATCAGCATAAAGCGCCAGTTTGTGATGGTGTGCGCCCACACATACGACATTGATATTAGGGTTGCTCCGCAGTGCCACGGCCAGGTGTTCCATGACCAAAACATATAGTAGAGGTAAGAGTGGGCACCCCTATCTCGTGCCATTATTAATAGATAACGAGTCAGATAATAGACCATTAACTCGAACACGGGCCGTAGGCCCATGGTATAATGCCATAATCCTATCCACCATAGTGGCGCCAAGGCCAACCTGTGTCAGGACACTGCGGAGAAACCCCCAATGGACCCTGTCAAAAGCCTTTTCGGCATCGGCCGAGAGTAAACACATCGGTATCTCACAGGTTTGGCAGTATGATGTCAAAAGAAGGGTCTTATTAATGTTATCCCGCGCTTCTCTACCATGTACAAACCCCACCTGGTCATCCGTGATCAGGCCAGGCAAGAACGGCAAAAGTCGAGAGGCAAGCAACTTCGCAAAAATCTTAACGTCCACATTTATCAACGATATTGGCCGGAAATTTGCGCACGACGTCGGATCCTTGCCCGGTTTTGGTAGAAGGGTAATATGTGCCTCAAGGGACTGAGGTGCAAAGGGACACGAGGAAGACACGGAATTAAAAACTTTCGTCAAGAATGGAGCCAGTTGATCTTTAAATGTCTTGTAGGAATTTATTATTAAACCCATCAGGTCCTGGACTTTTGCCCAAGGGAAAGTCTCCAATAGCACGCTCCACTTCCGTTTCCAAAAAATCCTCCTCAAGTCCCAAAGCCTCCCCGCCCCCCAAGGACGGTAACGTAGTGTCGTGCACATAACGGTCTATTTTATCCCGTAACGCATTCGCCTGCATATCTTGAAAATGGCCTTTAAGATTATATAAGGCCGAGTAATATTGTCTGAAGCAATCAGTAATGCCCACTGGATCATGAACCTCACCGCCCGAGGGAGATGTAATTTTAGGAATGTACGATGCCTGTGTGCGAGGATGCAGTATACATGCCAGAGACCTGCCACATTTGTCAGCAAATTCGTAAGAATGCTTTCGCATCCGGTCCCTGAACCGAGCGTGTGACTGATCCACCAGAGAACGCAATGATTCTCTCGCTGTAGTAAGTTTCGCAAAAATCTGTGAGGAAAGATCGCATTTATGACAGGATTCCAGTTCCCTTATCAGCTGCTCTCCATTGAATGATGTGTGGAGGATTCTGCATCCTCAGGTAAGGGAATCTACTTACTTCTCCCCGCTACACAATATGTACAGTCGGCTGGACGCCTTTCTTGTTAGCCACCATTTGCTTACCTGGCATCCTACTTCTGAGGTGGGCCCTATGGTTTGGTCGGATCATGCTACCGTATTTCTGTCACTTACATTTCCTAACTCGGTACCCAATTTCCAGTCTTGGAAACGTAATGATAATTTACTGCGTGACTCAGTGTGTGTGTCAGCCCTTAAGGACTCGCTTACCGGCTTTTTTGAGGTTCATGCTCATGACTACACTCCATTACCATTACAGTGGGAGGTGCTGAAATGTGTAGTTATAGGAGTCCTGATACAACATGAAAAAGCAAAGAAGAGGAGACCCCCTAGTGGCTGGCAGGGATAATTAAACAATGAAGAGAAATGTGCCTAGGCACAAAGTCCCAATTTCCCAGCCACCAGTCAATTAGTCGATAAGTGTCAGTAAAGGCAGTTAAAATATAACTTTTATTAATGTATCAAACAGACAAACAACACTGAAGAGTTAAAATTGTATCAGAAGACGGCCAGTATGTAACGCAGGAGTCAGTGTGCATGCATCCAGTACAAGACCGGATGCAGTGAGAGAGACTGATTCGGCAGCTGCAGACTGCCGTACATAGGAACAGTTCCCCCCGAATGGAGGCAATAACTGGACCGTCAGTGATGTATTAAAATGGCGATAGCCCCCCGACATGTTTCGCTGCAGAAGCAGCGTCCTCAGGGGATAACACGGGGCTATGATACAACATGGGGCACGTTTGAAGCGGGAAAAAGGGGTAGCTATTGCGCGGCATAGCAAATAACGATATAAAATAAGAGAAAGGAAAACCAAGGCACTTAGCATAATATCCCAAAATAATTAAGCAAGAGTATACAGCATTAGTAGGGACCTAAAGAAACCCCAACAGAGAACACCCCTGAATACATTCATTGTCAGCATAAATGTACATACAGACAGTTAGCAATAAAGGAAAATAATTAAAAAAAAATATATATATATAAACATTCATGTTTGTAGCGCGTTGACAGCAATCAACCACCATTGAGTTGCCACCAGTTCTCCAGCAGCAATCACCTAGAACAAAAGGCAGACCCAAACAGTAATGTTAACATGAAACTCAGGAGACAGTCGCCTCATATGATAAACACAATAACAGTTGAAATTAAACTCTGACAGCAGGCCGCAAAGGAGACATTAGGAAGGTATCACAGCAGATCAGCAAGACGACCATCATGACCCCTCATAGGAGAAGCAGGAGATCGCCCTCACCTGCACGATCATGGACGCGGCGGTGGGACAGGAACATAAGGCCAATCAGGAAGAGAGACTCTAGGCAAATGGAGAGCAGCGCAGAAATCCGGAACATCCCCTGGGTCCCGACCCGTCAACAACGCCCCTTCCCTGCGAACCTGCAGCTGAAAGGGGTGACCCCAGGAATAGGAGATCTCGTGTTCTCTCAAGACATCCAGCAAAGGACGCAGCACTCTGCGTTTGTCCAAAGTCATCCTGGACAAGTCAGATAGCAGCTGTATCTTGACCCCCTGTAATAAAACTTTGCATTTATCCCGGGACTTCCTCATGATCTGCTCCTTGAGAGAAAAAAAATGGACACGGCATAGAACATCTCTAGGCCTATCAGGATACGGGTTACGAGGGCCTAGAGTCCTGTGAGCTCTATCCAGCTCCATAGGATCATCAGCAGGGCGTCCTAGTAATGAATTAAACAGAGACTGTAAAGCAGCAATGAGTTGACCCGGAGAGATATCCTCAGGGATGCCCCTAAGCCGAATATGATTCCAATTTTCATGATCCTCAGCAAGGTTAAATAGCGCATGAATCTGATGGGAGTGTTGATCGAATCGGTCGGCATGAGAAACTTGCTGCTGTGAAACAGCGGAAATATCGCTTTCCATCCGCTGCACTTGATCGGACAATTGAGAGAGATTAGTGGTAAGAGATTGTATCTCTGATTTGTATGTCGTCTCCAGACGGTTTACATAATGCTCCATGTCCTGTTTAGTGAGCAATGCTGATAACTGTCGTCTCAGGCCCTGCAAATCATCCCCCAGAGCAGCAGAACCACCTATATGAGAGGACGGATGAACATCCAAATCCCTGGGAGGGTTAGAAGGCAGCAATCCAGGCCCCAGCACATTAAGGGAGAAAGAAGGAGAGACCCGGCCGCCATGACAGGCACCACGTGGCGAGCAGTCCCGAGCAGGCAGCGCCATCACAGCCCCAGAAGAGCTCGGCTCTACCCCAACCAGCAGGGAGGGAAACTGCCCCGGAGAACCAGAGACTGAGGAGAAGGTACAGTCGGTACCTGATGCAGCAGTGCCGGCCGCAGATGACAGCCCCTCTGGAAGTGAAGTCCCAGCTCCAACTCGTCTCCCCTCCAGCGGCGCCATCTTAGAAGATGTTCCAGCAGCGGCATCGGTGAAGAATCGCTGGATGGATTCGGCTGAAGACATCTGCCTCGTGCAATAAGGAGTCCCCGTGGAGGCCTTGGATTTCCTGACCATCAGGTAAGTAGAATGTTGCTGATTGATGTGCTTATGATTGGGTTAGGGAAGCACAGGAACGGAGCTCTCAGGCAGCACGTCTGGTCAGCGCCATGTCCAAGCCACGCCCCCCAGGTATGACGCTTCTGACGTTGTTTCAAGGAATGTGACAGTTGTAGCCCATGTCCTGGATACGTCTGTGTGTGGTGGCTCCTAAAGCACTGATTCCAGCCGCAGTCCACTGCTTGAGAATTTCCCCCAGATTCTTGAATGGCCTTTTCTTGACAATTCTTACAAGGCTGCGGTTATCCCTGTTGCTTGTGCACCTTTTTCTACCACACTTTTTCCTTCCTCTCAACTTTCCATTAATATGCTTGGATACAGCACTCTGTGAACAGCCAGCTTCTTTAGCAATGTTCTTTTGTGGCTTACCCTCCTTCTGGAGGGTGTCTTCTGGACAACTGTCAAGTCAGCAGTGTCACGATCTGGGGGTATGTGGACCCACTGAGCCGTACCGCCATAGTGGGATAGCAGCTGGCCAAACAGAGGTACAAAGTCAATGTCTATAGTTCCGATAGAATTCAGAATTCTTAAAGAGCTTAGTTCAGTTATTTCTGTCCCCCTTTTCATAATATTCAGAGAATCTCTAGTGACTGGTATAGTGCCAAGGGACTGGCGCAGGGCAAATGTGGTGCCTATTTTCAAAAAGGGCTCTAGGTCTTCCCCAGGTAATTATAGACCAGTAAGCTTAACATCCATCGTGGGGAAAATGTTTGAGGGGCTATTGAGGGACTATATACAGGATTATGTGACAATAAATAGCATTATAAGTGACAGCCAGCACGGTTTTACTAAGGACAGAAGTTGTCAAACTAACCTAATCTGTTTTTATGAAGAGGTGAGCAGAAGTCTAGACAGAGGGGCCGCTGTGGATTTAGTGTTTTTGGACTTTGCAAAGGCATTTGACACTGTCCCCCATAGACGCCTAATGGGTAAATTAAGGACTATAGGTTTAGAAAATATAGTTTGTAATTGGATTGAGAATTGGCTCAAGGACCGTATCCAGAGAGTTGTGGTCAATGATTCCTTCTCTGAATGGTCACCGGTTATAAGTGGTGTACCCCAGGGTTCAGTGCTGGGACCACTATTATTCAACTTATTTATTAATGATATAGAGGATGGGATTAATAGCACTATTTCTATTTTTGCAGATGACACCAAGCTATGTAATATAGTTCAGACTATGGAAGATGTTCATGAATTACAGGCAGATTTAAACAAACTAAGTGTTTGGGCGTCCACTTGGCAGATGAAGTTTAATGTAGATAAATGTAAAGTTATGCATCTGGGTACCAACAACCTGCATGCATCATATGTCCTAGGGGGAGCTACACTGGCGGATTCACTTGTTGAGAAGGATCTGGGTGTACTTGTAAATCATAAACTCAATAACAGCATGCAGTGTCAATCAGCTGCTTCAAAGGCCAGCAGGATATTGTCGTGTATTAAAAGAGGCATGGACTCGCGGGACAGGGATGTAATATTACCACTTTACAAAGCATTAGTGAGGCCTCATCTAGAATATGCCATCCAGTTCTGGGCTCCAGTTCATAGAAAGGATGCCCTGGAGTTGGAAAAAATACAAAGAAGAGCAACGAAGCTAATTAGGGGCATGGAGAATTTAAGTTATGAGGAAAGATTGAAAGAATTAAACCTATTTAGCCTTGAAAAAAGACGACTAAGGGGGGACATGATTAACTTATATAAATATATTAATGGCACATACAAAAAATATGGTGAAATCCTGTTCCTTGTAAAACCCCCTCAAAAAACAAGGGGGCACTCCCTCCGTCTGGAGAAAAAAAGGTTCAAGCTGCAGAGGCGACAAGGCTTCTTTACAGTGAGAACTGTGAATCTATGGAATAGTCTACCGCAGGAGCTGGTCACAGCAGGGACAGTAGATGGCTTTAAAAAAGGGTTAGATAATTTCCTAGAACAAAAAAATATTAGCTCCTATGTGTAGAAATTTTTCCTTCCCTTTTCCCTTCCCTTGGTTGAACTTGATGGACATGTGTCTTTTTTCAGCCGTACTAACTATGTAACTATGTAACTATGTAACCTGTGGCAATTCAGACAGTAGTGATGGTTTAGGCTCGGATTGAACTCTGGCCGCAGGCAGACAATCGGTGCGGTAAAACACAGCGGGTGTAGTAGGCGACACAACACCACTCCAACAGCACAGGAACATGGTAGCTTGGGATACAGGTAGCGGGAACGGGAACGGGAACACTGGGAACTGGAAAACACTCAAGGGACCATTTGCAAAGACTAACACGGGTAGGTACAAACAACACTCAGGCAATGAAGGAAGGGGCATGGCCCTTCTTATAGTGCAGGGTTATCTGGGAGCAATCAGCTCAATCTCACACATGTGCGTGTTCTGGCTCTTTAAGGCTGGACTGAGCTCGCGCGCGCACCCAGGACGGAGAGAAAGGTGTTGGCAGGATGAGAGGAGTTTGTGGTCAGCGACCACGAACATTACAGTATCCCCCCTTTTACGCCCCCTCTTCTTGGGGCCAGAACGAGAGAGAAACTTCTTAATGTAGGTAGGAGCATTGAGATTCTCTTCTGGCTCGCAGGACCTCTCCTCTGGACCAAACCCCCTCCAATCTACTAAATAAAAGGTTCTTCCTCTTAGATTTTTGGTGTCCAGGATCTCCTCAACCTCAAATATCTCGGCAGAACCGCTGGGGGCAACTGCAGGGCTAATAGTCTTAGACTAGCGGTTCAGGACCACAGGTGTCAGAAGAGACACGTGAAAGGAGTTAGGGATCCGGAGGGTAGCGGGCAGCCGAAGCTTATGAGACCGGGTTGATCTGCTGCAGGATCTCGAAGGGTCCGAGGAACCTGGGAGCAAATTTGTACGACGGCACCCTCAGTCGAATATTCCTGGAGGACAGCCAGACCTTCGTGACAGGAAGAAACTGAGGAGGTTCTCTTTTCCTTGTGTCCGCCTTCCGTTTCATGCGGTCGACTGCCAGCAGGAAGGATGGAGGATCGAGTCTGCTGCCATATCTGCAGAAAGTCCATAAAAGCCGTGTCAGCAGCTGGTACCTCGGACGTATCATGCACCGGGATAGGAATTCGTGGGTGTTGGCTGTAGACAATAAAGAGCGGTGTCTTCTGTGTGGACTCGCTGGTGTGACTGTTGTATAAGAATTCAGCCCACAGAAGCAACTGCACCCAGTCATCATGCTGCTTGGAGATGAAGTGGCGTAAGTAGTTCTCCAAGATCTGATTGATCCTCTCGACCTGACCATTGGACTGAGGATGGTAGGAAAAGTCCAACTTTACACCTAGGAGTTCGTAGAGGGCTCTCCAGAACTTCGAGGAGAACTGAACCCCCCGATCAGACACAATATGCTGCGCTAAGCCGAGCAGGCGGAAGATGTGTTGGAGACTCATCAAGGTGACTTACATATTGCATGTAATCTTTAAAGGTTGCCACATCCACAACATCTGTTATTCTGTATTTCTGATGCTCTAGCTGATCACAAATCATTTGTTTATAATACGTACGGTGTCCCGTCAACTTCCAAGCATCGTTTGCAGCCACACTTGAAGGTATAATTATTCTCTTTCCAGTGATATATTGGCTTCCATGGCCCACTGAAGGATGGAAAATCTTAAAAACTATAAGTGGTGGAAACTCAAAACCAGCAAATCTGAATCTTACCTTACAGTGCATCCCAGGATCTTTAAGTAATTCGGCTTCCAGTGGGCTGACTTTCTTGAGAATTTCATAGGTTTCATAAGTTTCAGCAGCTCTCGCTGTATGTTTTAGGAGCCTAAAAATCTGTTTGTTGCGGTGACACCTCCATGCACATTGAATTCGGATAGAGGCAACTCCAATGTCAATCCTAGGACAGTAGGAAGGCAGGCTTGGCTGGGACTAGGCAGCAGGTAGATGTCAGGCATGGAGTATCAGGATAGGCATGGTATACAGCACAGTACGGCTACAGCTCAGCACGGCACTAGATCAGGATACAGGAACAGGGAACACTGGGAGCAGGAAACACTAGGGGGACATTTGCAAGACAAACTTAGGATACGACAGCAACGCTCAGGCATGTTGAACAGTGTTGAGGTTTTTTGTCAAGATTCCCCTGGGGACAGCACCCATATCTTTATGCTATGGTGCAGCTCCTACATTTCGTTTGTTCCTCTGGTACAATACATATTTTCCGGGTCTTTGTGATGTTGATTTTTTTCCATTTTCCATTGATTTATTATCTCAGATGTATACAGAAGGGGTAAAATTAGAGAATTGGGTGATATCCCTAAAGATGAAGAAATTACATGGAATACCAAATTTAGATATAAACAGTTATCTCGTGCACTTAACCCCTTAATGACCGGGCCTGTTTGTACCTTAATGATTTGTCAAATCTGGTATGTCTGACTTTATCAGAGAATAACTCTGTGAAAGTTTTGAATATCAAAGTAATTCTGACATTGTTTTTTCGTCACATGTTGTACTTTATTTTAGTGGTAAAAGTAGACTGATACAATTTGCGTAAATTCATAAAAAAATAGAAAAATGGAAGAAATTTTGTAAAAATTCAAATTTTTCCCTATTTTTAACTGCAATATGTCACATATGTACACACATACTGTACAATTTTTTTAATTAAATATATATTTCCATCTCTTTACTCTATTTTGGCAGCACTTTTGAAAAAATAAAATACATTTTCAGCAATTTAGAGGACTTAGAAATTGAATAATAATTTTATAAATTTTGAAGTACATTTTGTTTTCCTGCACCAAGCCAGGTTTTCAGAGGCTCATAGGTCTCAGAGTGATGAAAACCCCCACAAATGACCCCATTTAGAAAACTAGACCCCTTAAGGTATTTATCTAGGGGTATAGTAAGTATTTTGACCCCACAGTTTTTTGCAAAATGTAATACATAGCAAAAGTATCAGTTTGAAGACCAATTTCTTTGTAAAGCGACCATAAGAATGAAGAAACACACCACAAAATCTATCACCCTGTTTCTCCTGTTTTCAAAAATACCCACATTGTGGCACTAATGCGCTGCCTGGACACACGGCAGGGCCCAAAAGGAAGGGAGTACCCGGAGGCTTTCAGGACTCATATTTTGCTTGAAAATGTTTTAGGCCCCACTGTACATTTGGAGAGGCTTTGAGCTGGCAGAACGATAGAAACTCCCCATAAACGACCCCATTTAGAAAACTAGACCCCATAACGTAATTATTTAGGTGTATAGTAAGTATTTTGACCCCACAGTTTTTTGCTAAATTTAATGCATAACAGGTGAAAAAAAAAAAATTAACTTTTTTCATAGAAGTATTCATTTGAAGACTGATTTCTTTGTAAAGCGAACATGAAAATGAAGACATACACTGCAAAATCTATCACCCTCTTTCTCCTGTTTTCAAAAATACCCACATTGTGGCCCTAATGCGTTGTTTAAACACACGGCAGGGCCCCAAAGGAAGGGAGCACCCGGAGGCTTTCAGGACTTATATTTTGCTTGAAAATGTTTTAGGCCCCACTGTACATTTGGAAAAGCTTTGAGCTGCCAGAACGATAGAAACTCCCCATAAACGACCCCATTTCGAAAACTAGACCCCTAGGGGTATAATTAGCATTTTGACCACACAGGTTTTTCGCTAAATATATTGGAATTAGTCTGTAAAAATTAAAATGTACTTTTTTTCTGAAACAACATAGAAATTTTTAATATTTTCAAGGAATAACGAAGAAAATGCACACCAACATTTGTAAAGCAATGTCTCCCAATTACGACAATACCCCATATGTGGTAATAAACTGCTGTTTGGACCCACTGCATGGCTCAGAAGGAAAGGAGCGGCATTTGGATTTCTGATTTTGCTGGTATGGTTTTCGGTGCCATGTCGCATTTGCAATGCACTGGAGGGACTAAAACAGTGGAAACCCACCAAAAGTGACCCCATTTTGGAAAAACCTTCAAGGAATTTTTCTAGGGGTATAGTGAGCATTTAGACCCCACGGGTCTTTTGCAGAGTTTATTAGAATTAGGGCGCGAAAATTAATATCTAAATTTTTTCCACTAAAATGTTGCATTTTCTCATTTTCACAAGGGATAAAGGAGGAAAAAAAACAACCATTTTTTATAAAGCAATTTCTCCCGAGTACGGAAATACCCCACATGTGGTCATACGGTTTTTCATTAGAAATTAATTAACCCTTTCAGGACTGATCCATTTTTTGCTTTCATATTTTAGATTTTCACTCCCCGCTTTCCAAGAGCCCTAAATTTTTTATTTTTCCATCAATAGAGTGGTGTTAGGGCTTATTTCTTGGGAGGAGCTGCAGTTTTTATTGGTAAAATTTTTGGGTACATAAAAAGTGATTAAAAAGTTGTATTAAATTTTTTTTTAGCGCTAAGGTGACAAAAAAAACAAAAACTACGGCGGTTGATGTATGGAGCCGGCTCACGTGCTGTGCCCGCTCCATACGCTGCGGGTGTCAGCTGTGTATTACAGCTGACACCCGGGACTAACGGACAAGTACAGCAATCGCTCTGTTACAGAAGCCTGTAAGAATAACAATATACTACAATACATTAGTATACGGACGTAGCGATACCAATTTTGTTCATTTTTTTACATTACTTTAGAAGAAAAATGGGAAAAGGTGTTTTTTTTTTTAGAAAAAAAATTCTCACTACTAATAACTATACACATTTTATTAATCAATCCCCTTAGGGGACTTGATCCATCGATCGTTGGATTACTGGTACAATACACTGCAATACTAATGTATTGTAGTATATTGTTATTCTTACAGGCTTCTGTAACAGAGCGATTGCTGTACCTGTCCGTTAGTCCCGGGTGTCAGCTGTAATACACAGCTGACACCCGCAGCGTATGGAGCGGGCACAGCACGTGAGCCGGCTCCATACATCAACCGCCACACCATGACGGGCAATTAAGTCATAGTGCGCAAAGGGGTTAGTGCACAGCGGATGGTTCAAAGTGAAAATTGCAATTTTCCACTGATATGCCATTTTAGTGCATAATATGTTGTGCCCAGTTTGTGCCACAGAAGATAAATACCTCATAAAACGTTAAGCGGGTTCTCTCGGGTATGGTGATGCCATATGTGTGGGCGCAAACTGCTGCTTGGGCACGCAGCAGGGCTCAGAACGGAGGGAGCGCCATTTTGCTTTTGGAGCGCAGATTTTGCTTGGTAATAGTTTTGTTTGTGGTTTTACTGGTATTTCAGTTTATAATGTGGGGGTATGTGTAATATGTGCAGAGTACATCAGGGCATAATAAGAAGGTATAATAATGGGGTAAATAAATAGTAATTCATAGATGTGTGGCCGGTGTTGCACTGAGATATGGCGCCCGATCTTATCCGCTTTTGGAACACTCTGCACATTTAGCATAGCCATATTCTAAGAGCCAGAACTTTTTTATTTTTTCACCACCGGAGCCGTGTGAGGGCTTATTTTTGGGTACATGCGACATTTTGATCACTTTTTATTCTTTATTTAGGGAGGGGTGGTGACCAAAAAAATTGCGATTCTATCGTAGTTTTTTATTGATTTTTTTTTGGGGTGTTCATCGTGCGGGAAAAATAACATTACAGTTTTATAGTTGGGGTCGTTACGAACGCGGTAATACCAAATATGTGTACTTTTTTAATGTGTTCGTTTTTTTTCTATAATAAAAATCTCATTATAGGAAAAAAAAAAGCATTTTGTGTTTATATAACTTATAACTTTTATTTTTACACTTTTTTTAAAACATTTTTATTACTTTTTTTTACTTTTTTTACTTGTCCCACTAGGGGACATTTAGACTTGCAGCTTTGATCGCTGCTAGAGTACATTACACTACACACGTAGTGTAGTGTACTCTAACTGTCATTGTGACATAACTGTCACTCTGACAGGAAGCCGAGGAGGACCGGCCAGAGGGCTGTTCCTACGAGGCTTCCGTACATGGCAACCCGGAGGTCATTGCCTGAGCTCCAATTGCCACGACAAGCATCGGTAGCCCCCACGATCACTTTGTGGGGGCTGCCGATGTGCTTCAAACCACTTAAATGCGGCGACGGCAATCCGTCGCCACACTTAAGTGGTTCATTGCCGAAAGCAGCGGTGATGGTCCACTGTCCGGCGAGACTGATGTGACAGCTGTCTAGGACAGCTGTCAGCGCGCGCCTGCCACTCTGTGTTTACACAGAGTGACAGTTTGAAATACTGACGAAAATGAACGTCATGGTGCGGGAACTAGCAGCCGACCATGACGTTCATTTTCGTCATCGGTCATAAAAGGGTTAATCACATTTTAAGTGGGGAAAAAAATAAATAATTAGTACATTTGTAGCTTATGACATTTTAGTTGCACAGACTAATAAGGGTTATATCACCAGAGGCGTAGCTAGGTTTTCCAGCACCCGGGGCAAAGATTCAGTTTGCCCCCCCCCCCCCGAACCTCTTTCCCGACATCTCCTTCCCCCTCGCCATGTTTGTTTTCCCTAACAATCAATGAGGTGTCATTTTTTTCCAATTTCTTTTAATGTAACTCGAGCATAAAACCATTTCTACATTTTACAATCAATATAGTTCTATATAAAACACCAGAGCCAAGCTCATTACATATATACAGCACCAGAACAAAGCTCATTACATATTTACAGCACCAGAACAAAGCTGAGTACATATATACAACACCAGAACAAAGCTCATTATGCAACACCAGAACACAGCTCAGTACATATATACAGTGCCAGAACCAAGCTCAGTAGATATATGCAGCACCAGAACAAAGCTCAGTACATATATACAGCTCCAGAATCAAGATCAGTACATATATACAGTGCCAGAACCAAGCTCAGTACATCAATACAACACCAGCACAAATACAGCTCAATTTGGTGCAACTCCTGCAGTATAGGTTTGCACTAATTTCTATACAGCTCCCAGCATGGCCCAAACAACGATAAGGATATGCTGGGAGTTGCTGTTTCACAAAAAAATCATAACACCCATCATCTCGATGCAGATCATACAGTTACTACAGGGCTGATTAGAGGCAGAATAAACATTTACATTAAGTGACTCACTGTTGACGATCTCAGATTCTAGTTGTTCTTTTTCTCTTTTTTTCTCCGTCCGGTCCAGACCTCTGTGATGACTTCTCCTGGCCACAGCCCATTTCTGCAGTTTGCAACTCAGATGTCTACAGCTTCTCACTGTTCAAACATTTCTGCACCTATAAACAAAGATACAGTTATCATGGAGCCAGACACTGTGCACCTAAATATAATATCACCATACACTGCACCTCTAATTATAATAGCACCATACACTGTGTCGCACACACGCTGTGCCCCCTGTAGATAGTGCCCCCCATAGAGCTCCTTGTGGATAGTGGCCTACATAGATCCCCCTGTAGATAGTGACCCCCGTAGAGCCCCTGTAGATAGTGCCCCACATACAGCCCCCTGTAGATAGTATCCCACATATAGCCACCCCTCACCACTGTGTTTTCTTTGCTCCACTTGGTGCCGTGGTGCTCAACGCCCTGCTCCATTGCTCCACTCAGAACGCTGTTACTCCCAGCATCCTAGTGACGTGGTCCCGATGTGCGCAGTCAGCTCACGGGACTCGTGGGGGGCGTGGCTGGCTGGCGACAGGAAGCACAGCAAATAATTTTTCAGACACCCCTTGACAGCGGTAAGAAACTTAGACTGTCCCTTCTGATCCGGCGGTTAGGACCTATGTCAGTAGCAGCAGCTGTCCCAGCGGCGCCCCCCCCATTCCTACATTCTATTTGCGCCCGGGGCACATGCCCCGCCTGCCCCCTATCTACGCCCCTGATATCACTAAGATATATGACTGTTTGATGGCTAAAAAAAATTCCAACAAATCTCTATTAGTTCATGTTCTAAATGGACAGAATATTTGGGCACTGTCTCAGATGAGGGATGGACACGACGGTTATTTTAAATGGGGCACATAAAATTACTAAATTTTTGATAACACATCACCTTTACTACTCTAAATATTTTTTACACAGAATAGGATATTGTGATTCCTTGAATTGTCCTAAATGTGACTCACCTGACTCTAAATGGATACATTTAATATGGAGATGTCCCAAGTTGGTTAGATATTGGACAGATATAACAAGTGAAATTAACCGGATATACAAAATGAACATCTGTATGAGCCTGAAAATTTGTATACTGGGTGATCCAGATCAGCTTGGGGTTATTACTCCAACGAATTTGTGGGTATTAAAACTTTTATTTGTTGCTAGAAAATTAATCACCAGATTCTGGCTTAGTTAGAATATTCCAACTCTTAAATTATGGAAATCTGAAACCTCTAAATTAATGTCATATGAGTTTTATATCTATAAATCCAGAGGGTCTCTGCAGAAATTCTTTGCTATTTGGAAAAAATGGATTGATATTGCTAAACCTTCTGAAACATTCTTGTTGAAATGATAAAATTTGCAAAATTTTATATTATTTTATTTTAACCCCCTCCCGACATCCACCGTATATATACGGCGCTGTCGGGCAGGGCTTCCCACAAAGCGCATTACTATTACGTCGCGATGATACAGCTGGCACCCTGAAGTAACAGCCAGGACTGGAGCAAGCATCCGATCCGCCCGATTAACCCCTCAGATGCTGCATTCAATAGAGATCTCAGCATGTGAGGAATTCTTAGCCACCAGCACCCCAGCAACGTGATCGCTGGGTTGCCGTGGCTGCAATGGCAACTGGCGGCCTAATGCTGACCTCCCGGTCAGCCAGCAATGGAAGCGTCCTATGCCCTGCTCGCCGGCGGGGCCTAAAAGGCTTCCGGTACCATCGGCAAGATGGCGCCGGCTCAGCCTCCAGCTCAGACACCCCGCTGTATCGACAGGAACCTGAGCTAGCACCGATTCCTGCCATTAACCCCTTTGATGCAGCGATCCAATGCGATCGCTGCATCTTAGTTTGTAGCAAATCGGCAGCCTGCCTTTCTATGGCAAGACGGCTGAGTGCTACTATGGCAACAGGAGGCCTAACAATGGCCTCCTGTCTGCCATTACGGAAGCTGATTAGGCCCCGACTGGAGCCGGAACCTGATCGGCTTGCTGTCAGTGAACAACTGACAGTTTTAATACATTGCACTACATAGGTGTAGTGCAATGTATTAGAACATGAATCAAACAGTTGCACCTTCAAGTCCCCTAGTGGGACTAAAGAAAAGTTTTAAAAAAAAAGTGTAAAAAAAAAAGTTAAAATAAAAGTTGTACATTTTTAAAAAAAAGTTTCATGTAATAACATAAAACACGATCGCCCTTTTTCCCTTATCAAGTCATTTATTATTGAAAAAATTAATAAAACCATACATATTTGGTATCTCCGCATCCGTAACGATCTGAACTATAAAAATATTATGTTATTTGTCCCGCGCAGTGAACGCTGTAAAAAAAAAACTAAAAAATAATGGCAGAATTGCTGTTTTTTTTGTCAGTTTGTCTTCCAAAAATGTAAATAAGAAGGGATCAAAAGGTCGCATGTATCCAAAAATGGTACCTATTAAAACTATAGCTCATCTCGCAAAAGACAAGCCCTCATACAGCTACGTCGACGAAAAAAATAAAAAGTTATGGCTCTAAAAACTTGGCGACAGAAAAAATACATTCTTTGTATAAAAGTAATTTTATTGTGCAAAAAGTTGTAAAACATAAAAAAGTGCTATAAATTAGGTATCGCCGGAATCGTACTGGCCCGTAGAATAAAGTTAACATGTATTTTATGACACATGGTGAACGCTGTATAAAAAACAATATGCCGGAATTGCTGTTTTTTGATCACCTTGCCTCCCAAAAAAAAGGATAACAAGTGATCAAAAAGTCGCATGTACCCTGAAATGGTACCAATAAAAACTACAGCTCGTCCCGCAAAAAAACAGCCCTCATACCACTACGTCTATGAAGAAATAAAATAAGTTAAGGCTCCAATAAGTCAGGAAAGAAAAATATGCGGTTGCGCAGGTCCGAGGGGAACATTTCTTCTGTTTCAAGTGGCGATTTATCAAGGCACTAAAATTAGGGAACCAGGAAGGGTAGGGCCCAAATATATCTGCTGGAAGCGAGGGCGCGCGTATTATACCGGGACAACACTTCTCAGCTAAATTCCCCAAACTGCAAAGGTGCGGAGTGTGGGGCAAAAGGGGTATAAGAAAGGACATTTATCAATGCGACACTGGCCTGCGCATAAAGATTGCTTTACAGCGTAACAAATATTTATGGATTATTTTATTGTTTACCCCATTATTATACCACCTGACTATGCCCCTGATGTACTCTGCCCAGCTCACATATGCACCACATTATAAACTGAAATACCAGTAAAACTCCAAAAAAACTACTACCAAGCAAAATTTACGCTACAAAAGCCAAATGGTGCTCCCTCCCCTCTGACCATACAGTGTGCCAGAACTGCAGATTACTTCCACATATATGGCATCGCCATACCCCGGAGAACCCTATTAACAATTTTTTAGGGTGTGTGTCTCCAGTGACAGAAGCTGGGCATGACATATTTCCCACTAAAATGGCATATCTAGGGAAAATTTTTAATTTTTACTTTGCACCATCCGCAGCGCAATCATTTATGGAAAAGACCTGTGGGGTGAAAATGCTCACTACACCCCTTAATAAATGCCTTGAGGGGTGTAGTTTACAAAATGGGGTCACTTCTCAGCGGTTTCTTTTATTATTTCACATCAGAGCCTCTGCAATTGTGAACCAATATTTTGTGAGTTGCCAAATTAGGCCTCAATTTCGCATTGGTACTCATTCACTCCTGAGCCCTATCGATAGTCCAGGCAAAAGATTAGAGCCACATGTAGGGTGATTCTAAAACCGGGAAACTCCGCATAATAATTAGAGAGCTGTCCTGTTATGGTGGCATAAGCTGGGCACCACATATTGGCATATCTATGGAAAAACTCCCATTTTCACTCTGCAACATCAAGTGTTTCTGCAAAACACCTGCGGAGTTAACATGCTCGCTACACCCCTAGGTGAATACCTTGAGGGGTGTAGTTTCCAAAATTGAGTAATTAGTGGGGGGTTTCCACTGTTTTGGGCCCACAGGGGCTTTGCAAATGTGAAATAGCGACCAGAAACCAATCCAGCAAAATCTCTACTCCAAAAGCCAAATGGCGCTCCTTCTCTTCTGAGCCCTACTGTGTGCCCAAACAGCAGTTTATGACCACATATGTATTGCCATACTCAGGAGAAATTGCTTTACAAATGTTGTGGTTCTTTTTTTCCTTTATTTCTTGAGAAAATTAAAAATTTTGAGCTAAAGCTACATCTTATTGAAGAAAAATGATTTTTTTTTATTTTCACTGCCCAATCCTAATAAAATCTATGAAACATCTGTGGGGTCAAAATGCTCCCTACACCCGTAGAGGAATTCCTCAAGGGGTGTCGTTTTGTTAATAGAGTCACTTTTGGGGAGTTTCCACTGTACTGGTACCTTAGGGGGTTTTCAAAAGGAACATGGTTCCAAGATATCAATCCAGCAAAATCTGTACTCCAAAAGCAAAGTGGCACTCCTTCTCTTCTGATCCTTGCCGTGTGCCCAAACAGCAGTTTATGACCACATATGCAGTATTGCCGTACTCCAGAGAAGTTGCTCTACAAATGTTGGGGTTCTTTTTGTCCTTTATTTGTTGATAAAATGAAAAATTATGAGCTAAAGCTACGTCTTATTGAAGAAAAAGGATTGTTTGTATTTTCACTGCCCAATTCTAATAAAATCTATAAAACCCCTGTGGGGTCAAAATGCTCACTACACCCATAGATTAATTCCTCAAGGGGTGTAGTTTCCAAAATGGGGTCACTTGTGTGAGGTTTCCACTGTTTTGTCCCTTCGGGGGCTTTGCAAATGCGACCTGGCCTCCGCAAACTATTTCTGCTAAATTTGAGCTCCAAAAGTCAAATGGCACTCTTTCCCTTCTAAGTCATGCCCTGTGTCCAAACAGCCATTTAGGACCACATGTGGGATATTGTTTTAATGTGGAGAAATTGATTTACAAATGTGTCAGTGTTTTTCTCCTTTAGTCCTTGTGGAAATGAGAAAAAATTAGCTAAACCTACATTTTCTTTGAAAGAATGTAGATTTTAATTTTCACGGCCTACTTCCAATAATTTCTGCAATAAACCTGTGTGATCAAAATGCTTACTATACCCCTAGATAATTTCCTTGAGGGGTCTAGTTTCCCAAATGGTGTCACTTTTGGGGGGATTTCCACTGTTTTGTCACCGCAAGAGCCCTTCAAACCTGACATGGTGCCTAAAATATTTTCTAATAAAATGGAGGCCCCAAATTCCACTAGGTGCTGCTTTGATTCTGAGGCCTGTGCTTCAGTCCATAAGCACACTAGGGCCACATGTGGGATATTTCTAAAAACTGTAGACTCTGGGCAATAAATATTGAATTGCATTTCTCTGGTAAAACCTTCTGTGTTACAAAAAAAATGGATTAAAAATGAATGTCTTAAAAAAAAAGTTACATTTGTAAATTTCACCTCTACTTTGCATTAATTCCTGTGAAACTTTCTAAATGCTGTTTTGTATACTTTGAGGGGTGAAGTTTTTAAAATGGGGTGACTTATTGGGGGTTTCTAATATATAAGGCCATCAAAGCCACTTCACAACTGAACTGGCCCCTGTAAAAACAGCCTTTTGACATTTTCTTTAAAATTAGAGAAATTGCAGCTAAAGTTAAAAGCATTGTAACGTCCTAGAAAAATAAAACTATATTCAAAAAATGATGCTGATCTAAAGTAGACATATGCGGGATGTTAATTAGCAACTATTTTGTGTGGTATAACTGCCAATATTGTTCCCTCTGGTAGTGGACCCAGGGCTGAGAGTTTGCAGAGGATGTCTGTGGTGTCCTGGACATAACTGGGTGTGCACCTCACAGGGCTTTAGAAGATTTTCCACCCAGCCAGAAATATTCTCAGTTAAAGTCCCAACTCCTGAAATAATTGGTCTCCCTGGATTGCCTTCTTTATGTATTTTAGGTAACAGGTAGAATGTACCCATTCTGGGATTGTCCGGTATAAGGTCCATTAAACTGTCTGATACAGCGTTGAAACTATTGATGATATGGACAAGTTCTACTTTGCATTGTTTGGTGGGGTTAAGCAGGGAACGTTCTCCTGTACATCCTCCAATGTAGTGTACATGATCCTGTGTACAAGGTGCATCAATAAAGGAATCTACATTGGAGAAACCATACAAAAACTACAAACCAGGATGAATCTTCACAGACATACAATAAAACAGGATGTGGATACACCCGTGGGAAAACACTTCTCTGGACCTGATCACAGTTTGGCAGATTTAAAGGTACTAATTCTGAAGGGTCATTTTAAAAACAACAGAGAAAGAAAAATGTGGGAATTCAAGATGATGATAAAATTCCAGTCATTGACACAAGGCCTCAATCTAACACCTGGATTTATTAGCCACTACATGGACACACATCACATCCCCCATCAGACTGACTCCAGATGCCTTAACTCCTAAATCATCACCCCTATAACCTCAGTATTATTGCCCCGGCTTATCTTAATGATATATCACTTCATGTACTAATTGTCTTTGTGTAACATCTAAATGTTGTGCTTTTTTCTAAGTCATTAATTTCTTAACTTGCCTGAAGAAGGAGCCTGTGGGCTCTGAAAGCTTGCATATAGAACTTTTATGGTTAGCCAATAAAGGTATCATACCTATTATACTTTTGTCTTTTTTGACACAAATGTATTTAACATTTCATTTTGTAGTGTAATATGAAACAGTGTGTCGTACAAAAACTTTCAAGGTGTACATATAGACATTCTAGGTGTAGATATGTGTCCGCAACATAGCATACTCAGTGAGGACATGCCGTTCCCACAGTGAATGAGTGTGTATGTGTAGGCGGGCACATATTTACAGCCTGTAGTCACCCCATTTATATGTGTACCTTTCACGTGTTTATGGAGGAGTAGTTAGAGATGCTGTTTGAGCGTGAATCTCTATATGTACATATACCTATGGTTTGGGGGGAATATTTTTGTATGTTTGATTATTTTACATTTTGTGTGTATGATTGGGTAGTGTGTAGGAAACCTTAGGGACAGGTAAGGTACACACACACACACACACACACACACACACCCTTGAAGGTTATTTCCACCTCAACCTTAGAACTGGTATGGTCCATGCGATGATGGATTGAATGTTAGGTAGAGGCGAAATGGAAGGATGTTCCGCCCCACAATTAGATATCAGGTAACGAGACATCACCTCCTACTTAGAGATGCTAACCTGCCATGGTAGAGATCTGGATAAAGGCCCACAAATATTGCATCTTCAATCAAGGTGCTTGAGAGATTTGGAAAAAGTCAAGTTGACCACACACCCAGTTGAAGGTGGTGCCGCAAGGCATAACCCTAGTGACCATGATTATAAAGGAGGTGGTAAGAGTGGGTGACACTAGCCAGTGAACTCCGCCATTACACCAGCCGTTTAAACAGCCGATATGGCAAAAAACTAAAAAAATGCAGGACAAACAAATTTCTCAAAAAAATACATACATGTATATATGTATATATATATATATATATATATATATATATATATATATATATACAATTTTGTGTTTTCCATGAAAACTCACACTTTTATTTATCAAATGAGTTGCAAAATGACTAGAAAATATAGTCAAGTTGGATTGGCTTGATGGGCATAAGGGTTTTCAAGTTTTTTCTAATCATCCATTAGCCTTCTAACACAGTTAGCAAACACAATGTACCATTAGAACACTGGCGTGATGGTTGCTGGAAATGGGCCTCTATACACCTATGTAGATATTGCATTAAAAACCAGACGTTTGCAGCTAGAATAGTCATTTAGCACATTAACAATGTATAGAGTGTATTTCTGATTAATTTAATGTTATCTTCATTGAAAAAAACTGTGCTTTTCTTGCAAAAATAAGGACATTTCTAAGTGACCCTAAACTTTTGAACGGTAGTGTATATATGTCACGAAGAGTCTGTGGACCCACTGGGCCGTACCACCTAGGCGGTAGGGCAGCTGGCCAACAGGGAGCAGGTGAAAGTCTATTCTTCATATAGGTACCTGTGGCAGCTCAGACAGCAGCAGGGCAGGCTCAGCTGGGACTAGGTAGCAGGTAGACCTCAGGCGACGTGAAGCAGGTCAGGCATGGATACAGCACGACACGACTTTGGCACAGCACAGTGCTAGACCAGGATGGTATGGAATGCAAGGAACGAGAACAGGACCTGGAACAGGTACAGGAACTGGAACAGGTACAGGTACAGGAAACACACAAGGAGGCCATCACATAGACAAACTAGGAAACAACAACAATGCTCAGACATAGAAGCAGGGGCCTGGATTCTTCTTATTGTCCAGGTAACTCACGGGTCAAAGTTCATCAAAAGGTCCGGTGCCTCTTTAAGAGTGGGCACGAGCGTGCGCGCGCACCCTACCGGATTCGGCTGAGGTGAGTGTACGTGAGCGCTGGCGTCTCCTGAGGAGGCTGGGGCCAGCGCTTGCCGACTCGTGGCTGCGGCTTTCAGGAGGGGATTGGAGATGACAGCCCGCAGCCACGGACATTACAGTATCCCCCCTCTTACGCCCCCTCTTCTTGGGACCACAGAGAGAAACTTCTTCAGATGATCAGGAGCATTGAGGTTCTCCTCTGGCTCCCAAGACCTTTCTTCAGGACCAAACCCCCTCCAATCCACCAAATAAAAGGTCTTTCCTCTCACTTTTTTGGTGTCCAGGATCTCCCGAACCTCAAAGGTGTCTGAAGGGCCGCTGGAAGCAACCACAGGGCTAGGAGTCTTGGTATAGCGATTCAGGACCACCGGCTTCAGGAGGGAGACATGAGAGGAGTTGGGGATCTTGAGGGTAGGAGGCAGCCAAATCTTATAGGCGACAGGGTTGATGTGCTGTAGGATCCCGAAGGGTCCAAGGAACCTGGGAGCAAATTTGCATGATGGCACCCTTAGTCGGATATTCCTGGAAGACAGCCAGACCCTCGTGCCAGGAAGAAACTGAGGAGGTTCTCTTCTCCTTGTGTCAGCCTTCCATTTCATGCGGTCGACTGCCATCAGGATGGAGGATCAAGTCTGCTGCCAGATCTGTAGGAAGTCTCTAAAGGTGGAGTCAGCCGCTGGAACCTCGGAAGTATCGGGCACCGGGAGAGGAATTTGTGGGTGCTGGCCGTAAACAATGAAGAACGGTGTATTCCTTGTGGACTCGCTGGTGTGATTATTGTAGGAGAATTCTGCCCATGGGAGAAACTGCACCCAGTCATCATGCTGTTTTAAAATGACGTGGCGTAGGTAGTTCTCCAAGATCTGATTGATCCTCTCGACCTGACCATTGGACTGAGGATGGTAGGCTGATGAAAAGTCCAATTTCACACCGAGGAGTCTGCAGAGGGCTTTCCAGAACTTCGAGGTAAACTGAACCCCCCGATCAGACACAATATGCTGCGGCAAGCCGTGCAGGCGGAAGATGTGCTGGATGAACAGCTTGGCCAGATGAGGAGCAGAAGGAAGACTGGTCAGAGGAACGAAGTGGGCCATCTTCGAAAATCGGTCCACCACCACCCAGACAGCACTGCATCCAGCAGAGAGAGACAGATCCGTAATAAAGTCCATAGCTATATGCTGCCAGGGAGAATTGGGCACAGGCAATGGCTGGAGCAGACCAGCAGGTCTGGAGTGAGCGGCCTTGTTGGCTGCACATACAGAACAGGAAGAAACTAAGTCCATAATGTCCTTGGGCAGTGTGGGCCACCAAAAATGACGAGCAATCAGATCCCGGGTCTTACGGACCCCCGCGTGACCTGCCAGTCTAGAGGAGTGTCCCCAGCGGAGGATTCTTCCACGATCAGCCAAACGCACAAAAGTTCTCCCTGGAGGAATGTCCCCAACTTGCAGGGGATTGACAGAGACAATGCAAGACGGATCAATAATATTCTGTGGACTCTCCAATGTGTCCTCCGTCTCAAAAGACCTGGACAAGGCATCGGCCCTCACATTCTTGTCGGCCGGGCGATAAGAGAGCTGAAACTGGAACCTTGTAAATAACAGTGACCACCTGGCCTGATGAGGGTTCAGCCGTTGGGCCACCTTGAGGTACACGCTGCGCCTCATGACTTACACACTATCCCTCCATGTTTCACACACTGGCACCCTATTAATTATTCATTTATTTTTATTTAGGCACTTTACTCATCACTGGCCCCTATATTTCACTTATATTATTATCACTTGCACATACACTATTCATTTATTATTTTTTACTACACATCCCATGCACCAAACGCCACTCCCCTCAAGACTAGTGGGAGTGGCTATTATTATTTAATGCACCTGTTCATTCTCCTTCATCAGCGTTTCTGACCTGTATGTGTCCATTTGTAAGTATGGCCTTTTTCTGTGTTTTTTCTGTCTGGAGGTAGGTCAGATTCTTGTGGTCTGTAAAAATCAGGATCGAATGAGCTGCGCCCTCTAGTAGATGTCTCCATTCTTCCAGGGCCAATTTGATGGCCAGTAACTCCCGATCCCCAATCGAGTAGTTGCGTTCTGCGGAAGAGAAGAGCTTATAAAAATATCCACATACCCTTGACTTGCCCTTGGGACCTCTCTGGAACAGGAGTGCACCAGCACCGACACAGGATGTGTCCACCTCCAACGAGAACTGCAGAGAGACATCCGGATGATGGGGGCTAGAGGCTGACGTGAAGGCACTCTTCAGGCTAGTGAATGCGGACTCTGCCTCGGGAGTCCACACCTTGGTGTTCACACCCTTCTTAGTAAAGTTAGAGATGGGAGAAGT
The DNA here is from genome assembly GCF_050947455.1 of Rhinoderma darwinii. Classification (NCBI taxonomy): domain Eukaryota; kingdom Metazoa; phylum Chordata; class Amphibia; order Anura; family Rhinodermatidae; genus Rhinoderma; species Rhinoderma darwinii. Next base: position 89,940,088 of record NC_134693.1, on the reverse strand, counting down.
CAGTGAGGAGAAGTCTGGAATAAACTGCCTGTAAAAATTAGCGAATGTATGGCCCTCAAGCCTTGAGGGCGTGGCCATTCCAGAACAGACTTTGCCTTATCAGGATCCATCTTGAGACCTCGATTCGACACGATGTAGCCCAGGAAGGGTAGAGCATCTTTGTCAAACACGCACTTCTACAGCTTGGCGTACAGACAATTCTCCCTTAACCGTAGCAGAACTTGACGGACATGTCTCTGGTGCGTTATAGGATCTGGAGAAAAAATCAAGATGTCATCAAGGTAGACTACTACACAAACATAGAGGATGTCACAGAAACCCGGCTCCTGCCGGGGAGGAAGACTTTCGTATGAAGCCCCTTTCTAGGTTCTCCTTCACATAGGCGGACATGGACAGAGTCTCTGGCAAGGTCTTAGGTGGCATTAGTGTCGGAGTGTGCTGTCGACATTCTTTTTCTGCTGTATATTTGCAGTCACAGGTGTTCCTGCACCTGCATACACATTTTATATCATTTAGTTGGCATGTGCTGTTCAAATTTTTGTTGTGTTTATGTGATCCATATATGTGGGGTTAGTGACTGCCTCCATTTTTGTTCTTGCACTCTTCCCATTCTGCCCTGGGTGATTTTAATTAGTTCAATGCTGGATCCTACCATCCCAAGGTATATATGTAGTCTTAGTCCCAGTTCTGGGTGTATGTGCAGCGTAGGTTCCCACCTTACAGAGGTCGCCTTGTCGTGGCAGGTGGGCAAACACTTTTTGATCAAAATGTGCACTAAGAACCTCCCTATTATAAGTAGGTTTAGCTTTAGTGCATATTTATTTATATTTAGTGGTTTAGGTGGCATTAGTGTCGCAGTGTGCTGTCGCCATTCTTTTTCTGCCATATATATATATATATATATATATATATAGCAGAAGAAAATTTGCAGCACTCCAACATGAAAAAAATGGTGGTTTATTCAATCCAAACTAACAGCAACGTTTCAATCCTACAATAGGCTTGATAAAGATCCTATTGTAGGATTGAAACGTTGCTGTTAGTTTGGATTGAATAAACCACCATTTTTTTCATGTTGGAGTGCTGCAAATTTTCTTCTGCTATATATCATTATACGTCCTAGGATCGGGACGTTTTGCTGGGCACCTGGTCGATTATTCATTAGTGAGTGCTGCTGTCTTCTTGTGTGCTATATATATATATATATATATACACACACACACACACACACACACACACACACACACACACACACAATTCATTAGGAAAGTCTTCAGACCTTTTCATTTTTTCCACAATTTGTTATGTTGTGGCCGTGTTCTAAAATTAGAAAAAAAATATTCTTATTCTCCTCATCATTGTGCAACCAATACCCCACAATGACAAAGTGAAAACAGAATGTTTGTAATCTTTGCTAATTTATTTGAAAGAAAATATTGCATTGACATAAGTATTCAGGCCTTTTACTCAGTACTTAGTTGAAGCCACTTTGGAAGTGATAATAACCTCCAGTCTTCTTGGCTATGATGCCACAAGGTTTGCACATCTGGATTTGGGGATTTTCTGCCATTCTTCTCTACAGATCTTCTCAAGCTCTGTCCAGTTGGATGGGAACCGTTGGTGGACAGCCATTTTGCCCCCACAGCATGATGCTGCCGCCACCATGCTTCACTGAAGGGATAGTATTGGGCAGGTGATGAGCACTGCCTGGTTTCCTCCAGACATGACACTTAGGGTATGTTCACACGGCGGGGGTCCGTAACGGCTGAAATTACGGGGATGTTTCAGCCTGAAAACATCCCCGTAAATTCAGCCGTACCGGCATGTGCAGGCGCTTGAACGCCGCGTCAATTACGGCCGTAATTAGCGCTGCTATTCATTGGAGTCAATGAATAGCGGCTCCAAATACGGCCAAAGAAGTGACAGGTCACTTCTTCTACGCGGGCGTCTATTTACGCACCGTCATTTGACAGCGGCGCGTAAATATACGCCTCGTGTGAACAGACAAACGTCTGCCCATTGCTTTCAATGGGCAGATGTTTGTCAGCGCTATTGAGCCGCTATTTTCAGACGTAATTCGGGGCAAAAACGCCCGAATTACGTCCGTAAATAGGCCGTGTGAACATACCCTTAGAATTGAGGCCAAAAAGTTCAATCTTGGTTTCATCAGATCACAGAATCTTGTTCCTCTGCTTTAGGTGCTTTTTTGCAAACTCCAAGCGGCCTTTTTTGTGTCTTTTATTAAAGAGAGGCTTCTTTCTGGCCACTCTTTGATAAAGCCTGGAGTGCTGCAGTGATGGTTGACCTCCTGTAAGTTTCTCCCATCTTTGGAGCTCAGCCAGAGTGACTATTGGGTTCTTGGTCACCTCTCTTACCAAGGCCCTTCACCCCCAATTACTTAGATTGATGGAGCAGCCAGCTCTAGGAAGAGTCCTGGTTGTACCAAACGTCCTCCATTTAAGAATTATGGAGGTCACTGTTCTCTTAGGAACTTTCAGTGCAGCAGAATAATTTTTTTGTAGCCTTTTCCAGATCTGTGCATTAACAATATCTTGTCTCTGAGCTCTTCAGGCAGTTCTTTCCTCCTCATGGCTTGGTGTTTGCTCTGATATGTATTGTCAGCTGTGAGACCTTATATAAGCAGGGGTGTGTCTTTCGAAAATATGTCCAACTAAATGAATTTATCACAGGTGGACTCCAATCAAGGTTTAGAAACAATTCTAAGATGATGTAGAGAAATGGGAGGCCCCCAGAGCTATATTTCAAGTGTCATAGCAAAGAGTCTGAATACTTATGTCCATGCAAAATTAGACTTTTTCATTTGTAATAAAATTTCTAAAATTCTGTATTCATTTTGTCATTATGGGGTATGGAATGCAGAATGGTGGGGAAAAACTTTATTTTTTTTGTGTTAACATAACAAACTGTGGAAAAGGGAAAGGGTCTGAAGACTGCACTCTATGTTGTAATGGATAGGGTGTGTTCACGCATTGCGGTCAATTTTTTGCAGCCTTTTTTCACAAAATTGCGGAGACTCTGTGAGGTTCTGCCACATTTTTTTGGCAAAAATCACTGCAGAAAATATCAATACACCCTCAGGGTATATTCACACGTGGCAATTTTGTTGCATTTTTGCAGTTGTCCCATTTGTCTGAATAGGGCTTGCAGTAAGCCATATTCATGCTGCAGAAACATCCTCATTCAGATGTATGGGACGGAGAATTTTATATAATAAAAATGCCTCTTTTGGTGTATGCAGCAAAAAACTGAACTAAAATTAAATAGTAACACACAACAACAAAAAAAAAAGCAAAAAACATTTTTTAAAGATTTAATTTATCTGAATATAATTCCTTGGCAAGGGGACGCGAAAGGAAAAAGGATTTAACTCGATCGCTAACATAGAGTTATAGGTGGAGTTTAGTCCAACAGGCCCATTTAGTCCCAAGTTTCCTAGTTAAATTAACCCCACTTTGGAACATACAGATTTCATATAGATAATACTGATTGATTTTACTTAACATTTTGTCACTGGTAGGAATTAGTTCTGACTTCCAGTAGTGTGCCACTAAGGGTATGTGCACACGTAAACTGCATTTACATCTGAAATTACGGTGCTGTTTTCAGGAGAAAACAGCTCCGTCATTTCAGACGTAATTGCTCGTACTCACATTTTGCGAGGCGTCATTGACGGCAGTAATTTAGAGCTGTTCTTCATTGAATTCAATGAAAAACGGCTCAAATTACATCCAAAGAAGTGTCCTGCACTTCTTTGACGAGGCAGTCATTTTACGCGTCATCGTTTGACAGCTGTCAAACGACGACGCGTAAATTACAGGTCGTCGGCACAGTACGTCGGCAAACCCATTCAAATGAATGGGCAGATGTTTGCCAACGTATTGGAGCCGTATTTTCAGGCGTAAATCGAGGCATAATACGACTCGTTTACGCCTGAAAATAGGTCGTGTGAACCCAGCCTAAGGATCCAGCTGCTAAAAAAATTGTGTTACAAAGCCATCTACATCTCCATGGAATATCCTCACAAGCAAAATGTAGAAGAATAACTTCTGGCCTGGGAGTCACCTTTTTAGAACATACCCTAGAGACCAGCAAAAAAAAAAAACACATTTCTCCAGAAGTTCACTATCTTGGGGCAATCCCACAAAACCTGCATAAAAGTTCCCTTTGTGTTGCAATTCCATTAGAACAGATTTGAATAGTCAGGGTATGATTTAGCTAATCTTACCGGGGTTTATACCACCTCAATTCTACTTTACGAATGCCCTCAAGATGGTTAATGCAGTATGATGTTTTGGCCGACTGTTTCATCGTTCGATGCTGACACCGATGCGGAAATATTTTTCCAAGATCCTTCTTCCAACTTATCATATAATTAATTTTGCGTTTAGACTTAAACAACATCAATTTTTATATATAATTGAAATTCCACCCTCCTTTTGGACTCACAATTAATAAAAGCATAACATTTCTCCATCCCTGGAAGTGAACTCTCCAATTTCCCCCAAAAGTCTGTGTTTATTGATAAAGGCCTTAGTTCTTAGATATTGAAGGACGTCTGATGTTGGGAGATTGTAGATTCAGCTCGGGAATGATCACAGAAATATTCTTTACTAAAATCTTGAAGCTTGATGTTAATGCCTCTATTGAGAACCACAATATTTCTCCACATTTTTATAAGAGCCTTTATTGATTCTAATTTGCTGATAACGTATTTAACACATAGAAGGTAGTATATTAGTAGTCGCTTAAAAGAAGTAACTTTGACTTGTTCTAGTTGGACCCACATTAGCTGTGTTCCCTCCTCCCAGCAGGCCTTGACTGGTTCTAGTAGGACAATTTTTTGATATATGGCTAAATCCGCTACTCTAATTCCTCTTGAGCCAGATAGCCTAAATGGCGTTGTCCTAGCAGTTCTGGCCCTATTTGCGCCCCAAATAAAATATAGATTATTTTTTGTAACTCCGCTGTAAGTGATTTTGGAAAAGATAGTGGTATGCATCTCATGGTGTATAATATTACCGGCAAAATACAAATTTTTACTATATTTATTTGAGCTATATAAATTTTCATTATTTTGGAGATTTCTTGTTTTGTTCTCTCTATTAGTTTAATCGCATTTAACTTCGTATTAGGAAATGACGTTGAAATTTGACGGCCTAGATAGGTGAACCCGTCTTTGGCACATAGTTCCGCTTTTGAATTAATCAACATGAATTGAAATTTCAATGCATTAAGTTTATAATATGACACCCTTGAGTAAACTACAATCCCTTCATTTAATCTACTTAGATTTGTGACTGGATCTGTACATGAAATAATAATATCATCTGCATACAATCATATGACAAAATCTCTTAGGCCACTTCTAATACCATGAATATCTTTAAAATTCTGTATGTCTCAGTTTATTAATAATTCAATGAACCTGTCATACTGCATTCTATGCTGGGGTTGAGCCATGGATGCGTTTATAAAGAACTTTTATAACATTAAAAACACTGAGTTATAATGTCAGGCAGTCGCACATTGGCTTTCATTATGTTGTAGATATACATGTACAGGTCCTTCTCAATTAATTAGAATATCATCAAAAAGTTAACTTATTTCAGTAATTCAATTCAGAAAGTGAAACTCATATTATATAAATTCATTACACACAGAGTGATCTATTTCCAGCATTTATTTTTAATGAAAACCCCAAATTTAGTCTCTCAGAAAATTTGAATATGATATAAACCCAATTTCAAAAGTGATTTTTAATACAGAAATTTAAGCCCACTGAAAAGTATGTACAGTATATGCACTCAAGACTTGGTTGGGGCTCCTTTTGCATGAATTACTGCATCTATGCAGCGTGGCATGGAGGTGATCAGCCTGTAACACTGCTGAGGTGTTATGGAAGCCCAGGTTGCTTTGATAGCGGCCTTCAGCTCGTCTTCATTGCTGGGTCTGGCATCTCTCATCTTCCTCTTGACAATACCCCATGGATTCTCTATGGGGTTTAGGTCAGACGAGTTTGCTGGCCAATCAAGCGCAGTGATTCTGTGGTTATGGACTTGGTCACGGACCTGCCTCCCTCTGCTGGATGCAGTACGGTCTGGGTGGTGGTGGATTGATTCTCCAAAATGGCTCATTTTGTTCCACTAACTTCTCTGCCTTCTGCTTTCTGACTGGCCGGCCTCCTCATCCAACACATCTTCCGTCTGCCTCTGCATATTGTGTCGGATTGGGGGATTCAGTTCACCTCAAAGGTTTCGAGAGCCCTCTGCGGTGTGAAGTTGGACTTTTCCTCAGCCTACCATCCCCAGTCAATTGGTCAAGTCGAGAGGATTAATCAGATTATGGAAAACTATCTGCGGCACTTTATCTCCAGGCAGAATGATGACTGGGTGCAGCTGCTTCCTTGGGCTGAGTTCTCCTACAACAACCATACTAGTGAGTCTGCCATCTCCAGCCCATTCTTCAATGTCTACGGCCAACATCCACGAATACCTCTCCCTGTTTCTACTATGTCCCAGGTCCCTGCAGCTGACTCTACTTTCAAGTTTTTTTTTACAGATATGGCAGCAGACCCGATATTCTATTCTGCTGTTTTCTCCCAGGTTCCTCGGACCCTTCAAGATTCTACTGCAGATCAATTCTGTCTCCTACAAGCTTCGGCTGCCTCCCACCCTCAAGATGTCAAACTCCTTTCACGTCTCTCTGCTGAAGCCTGTGGTTCTGAACCGCTATTCCAAGACTCCTAGTTTCGCAGTGGCTCCAAGCAGTTCATCGGGGACATTCGAAGTGAGGGAGATCTTGGACACCAAGAGAGTAGGAGGAAGAACGTTTTATTTGGTGAACTGGATCGGATTTGGTCCAGATGATAGGTCTTGGGAGCCAGAGGAGAACATCAATGCTCTTGCCCTTGTGAAGAAGTTTCTCTCCCGCTCTGGTCCCAAGAAGAGGGGGCATACGTGGAGGGATACTGTAAGGTCTATGACCGCAGACCGTCGTCCTGACTTACCCTCTGATGGCCGCGGCCATGGACGAGTGAGTTCCAGGCGGCATCCCCCTCCTGGGAGACGTCGGCACTCACTTCCTCGTTCGGACACTGTCTTCCGCAGGCTGCACGCTCCCACGCGTGCTCAGCCTTAAAAGGCCAGTACGTGCACATTTGCAGAATAGCTGCAATTAGCCCAGAATGCCTCTGGACTATAAAAGGGGCTCTGCCCTCTCAATCATTGTATGAGCGTTTTTGTGTTACCCTAGTTTGTCCTTGCAAATGGTCTCCTGAGTGTTTTCCAGTTCCCAGTGTTTCCCGTTCCTGCCGCCTGTACCCTGTATCCCGTGCTACCGCCGGGTGTTTGTCTACTGCCGGAGCCTCATCTTAGCCTGAAACCACCGCTACTGTCCACATTGCCTCAGGTACCCTTTCAAAACCATAGACATTGCATATATACCTGTTTGGCCATCTGCTATCCTGCTACGCGGTACGGGCCAGTGGGTCCACACCCCACACCGTGACAATGTATTTTTTCTCTCGCCATGTTAAGAACCATAACTTTTTCATTTTTTGCCGACGGGGCTGTATGAGGCTTGTTTTTTGCCAGATGAGTTAGAGTTTTTATAGGTACCATTTTTGGATACATGCAACCTTTTGATCACTTGTTATTTCAATTTTTGTAGGACAAAGTGACCAAAAAACAGAAATTCCGGCATTGTTTTTTACGTTTTTTTACGCTGTTCACCGCGTGGAATAAATAACATAATATTTATATAAATCAGGCCGTTATGGTCGTGGCGATACCAAATATGTATGGTTTATTATTTTTCAATAATAAAGGACTTCATAAGGGAAAAAGGGCGATAGTGTTTTATTTTATTGCTTGAAACTTTTATTATATTTTTTACACTTTTTTTTTTAGTCCCACTAGGGGACTTGATGGTCCAACTGTTAAATGTTTTTTTTATAATACATTGCGCTACCTATGTAGTGCAACGTATTAGATCTGTTAGTCATTCACTCACAAGAAGCCGATTAGACTTTTCCTCTGGGTGGGAGCTAATCGGCTTCCGAAATGGCAGAGCAGGAGGCCATTGTTAGGCCTCCTGCTGCCATAGCAGCAGTCTGCAGCTTTGCGATCGCATGGCAGGGCTGCCGATCTGCTGCCAATCACTAAGATGCAGCAATCGCTTTCGATCACTGCATCTAAGGGGTTAATGGCAGTTCCTGCCGTTACAGGTGAATGTCAGCTGTAACATACATCTTGCCGATGGCTATGAAAGCCTTTTAGGCCCCGCCTCTGGGCGGGGCCTGAAAGGCTTCCGTACCAGGCAGATTGGGGGGACACTATTAGGCCTCCTGTTGCCATTGCAGCCACCGGCACCCCGAATATTTCCTTTCTGTGGTGCCGATGAGCTGCAAACACTTTAAAGGCAGTGAACGCTTTTGACCGCTGCATTTAAGGGGTTAATGACGGGGATCGAAGCTAACTTCTGTCTTCGCCATTACAGCAGGGTGGTAGGTGTAAGATACAGCTGACATGCAGGATGTTGGCACCGACACAGCATCTGAGCCGGTGCCATCTACTTGTCGTAGGTTTACAAAAATTTGTGGGAAGCACTGGCTTTTCATGACGTATACTTACGACAAATGTCGGGAAGGGGTTAAAAGAAAAAATGCTGGAAATAGATCACTCTGTGTGTGATGAATCTACAGTGGAGGAAATAAGTATTTGATCCCTTGCTGATTTTGTAAGTTTGCCCACTGTCAAAGTCATGAACAGTCTAGAATTTTTAGGCTAGGTTAATTTTACCAGTGAGAGATAGATTATATAAAAAAAAATAAAGAAAATCACATTGTGAAAATTATATATATTTATTTGCATTGTGCACAGAGAAATAAGTATTTGATCCCCTACAAACCATTAAGAGTTCAGCCTCCTCCAGACCAGTTACACGCTCCAAATCAACTCGGTGCCTGCATTAAAGACAGCTGTCTTACATGGTCACCTGTATAAAAGACTCCTGCACACAGACTCAATTAATCAGTCTGACTCTAACCTCTACAACATGGGCAAGACCAAAGAGCTACCTAAGGATGTCAGGGACAAGATCATAGACCTGCACAAGGCTGGAATGGGCTACAAAACCATACGTAAGACGCTGGGTGAGAAGGAGACAACTGTTGGTGCAATAGTAAGAAAATGGAAGACATACAAAATGACTGTCAATCGACATCGATCTGGGGCTCCATGCAAAATCTCACCTCGTGGGGTATCCTTGATCCTGAGGAAGGTGAGAGCTCCGCCGAAAACTACACGGGGGGAACTTGTTAATGATCTCAAGGCAGCTGGGAACACAGTCACCAAGAAAACCATTGGTAACACATTACGCCGTAATGGATTAAAATCCTGCAGTGCCCACAAGGTCCCCCTGCTCAAGAAGGCACATGTACAGGCCCGTCTGAAGTTTGCAAATGAACATCTGGATGATTCTGAGAGTGATTGGGAGAAGGTGCTGTGGTCAGATGAGACTAAAATTGAGCTCTTTGGCATTAACTCAACTCGCCGTGTTTGGAGGAAGAGAAATGCTGCCTATGACCCAAAGAACACTGTCCCCACTGTCAAGCATGGAGGTGGAAACATTATGTTTTGGGGGTGTTTCTCTGCTAAGGGCATAGGACTACTTCACCGCATCAATGGGAGAATGGATGGAGCCATGTACCGTCAAATCTTGAGTGACAACCTCCTTCCCTCCACCAGGACATTAAAAATGGCTCGTGGCTGGGTCTTCCAGCACGACAATGACTCGAAACATACAGCCAAGGCAACAAAGGAGTGGCTCAAAAAGAAGCACATTAAGGTCATGGAGTGGCCTAGCCAATTTCCAGACCTTAATCCCATCGAAAACTTATGGAGGGAGCTGAAGATTCGAGTTGCCAAGCGACAGCCTCGAAATCTTAATGATTTACAGATGATCTGCAAAGAGGAGTGGGCCAAAATTCCATCTAACATGTGTGCAAACCTCATCATTAACTACAAAAAACGTCTAACTGCTGTGCTTACCAACAAAGGTTTTGCCACCAAGTATTAAGTCTTGTTTGCCAAAGGGATCAAATACTTATTTCTCTGTGCACAATGCAAATAAATATATATAATTTTGACAATGTGATTTTCTTTTTTTTTTTTTTTATATAATCTATCTCTCACTGGTAAAATTAACCTAGCCTAAAAATTCTAGACTGTTCATGGCTTTGACAGTGGGCAAACTTACAAAATCAGCAAGGGATCAAATACTTATTTCCTTCACTGTATATAATATGAGTTTCACTATTTGAATTGAATTACTGAAATAAATTCACTTTTTGATGATAAACTAATTCATTGGGAAGGACCTGTATATGTAGTGGGTTGCAGTGGGACCTCGTTCGAGTATTCAGACAGAAATTTGGTATCACTTGACCATTATAAGAGATGACTTTTCTTTGCTCTTATATAATACACTTTTTTGTCATTGACTGTAGTATGATTAGATTAAACATACAGCAACCTCTCAGCTAATCTTGCTGCAACCAAGAGCTCAAGTTCAATATTATTGGAATTACTATCTTTACATGACGGGAGTAATTCTGATAAAATCCATTTACAGTGGTTCGGTGGTTATTTCTGTTGCCTTCCATTCCTTTCTGGGTTCACATCCGACGAACAGCAACATCTTCATGCAGTTTGTATACTCTTCCTGTGTTTGTGTAAGTTTTCTCCGGTTTACTCCCATAGTCCAAGAACAAACTGACAGGTTATTTAGGGACAGGGACAAATGTTAGTGACAATCTCTAAAACAGTTCTCCGTAATATGTAGGTGGTGGCTAAGCATGGGGGGGGGGGGGTGAATAATTCCTTCTAGTGCCCCCTCAGTCTGTATTCTGTGAACCCACTGAACAATCCCTTGGTAAACTACAGGCTGGAGTAACTGGGGAACTAGCACCTGTGTGCTGCTGTTGGTGCCTGCAGGAAAGGAAGCATCATGACATGTACTGTCCAGCAGCCCAGATAATACCAATATATTTTAGTGAATTGCTAGTTATTTGGTTCCCTAATATAATTTTATAGTGGTTGCAAGCTGGAGCTTCATGTTAATTTCCCAAGAACGGCTGACTCTTTCACCTGCGTAATAGTATTGTTACTACATGTTCTACTCTGTTGCTTTTCCCTTTGACCCTAGCATGTAAACTATTGCTGTTATCTGACTAATAAGGAAAGTGCTGTTGCTTGCTGAAACTTGTTTCACAAGCTTGCTAAGTCATCTTGAAACCCTGTGATAACCGTTGTCTTAAGTTTTGAAATTTCTCAAGAAAGAGTTGTACTAGCATTTGTTTACTGCAGATAGTAGGCATATTAAGCGTTTATTCAATGTAAGGCTTTTTTGCCGCTGCAGTAGTTTATCACAGTGTACAGGTTACAGAACAATTTGTCATTTTTTAAACTTTACATTCCCACTATTCCTACTCTGAATGGTCCCTGTTTATAAGTGGTGTACCCCAGGGTTCCGTGCCGGGACCACTATTATTCAACTTCTTTATTAATGATATAGAGGATGGGATTAATAGCAGTATTTCTATTTTTGAAGATGACACCAAGCTATGTAATATAGTTCAGTTTATGGAAGATGTTCGTAAATTGCAAGCTGACTTGAACACACTAAGTGTTTGTGCAAATGAAGTTTAATGTAGATAAATGTAAAGTTATGCATCTGGGAACCAACCATCTGCGTGCATCATATGTCCTAGGGGGAGCTACACTGGGGGAGTCACTTTTTGAGAAGGATCTGGGTGTACTTGTATATCATAAACTAAATAACAGCATGAAATGTCAATCCGCTGCTTCAAAGGCCAGCAAGATATTGTCATGTATTAAAAGAGGCATGGACTCACCGGACAGGGATGTAATATTACCACTTTACAAAGCATTAGTGAGGCCTCATCTAGAATATGCAGTTCAGTTCTGGGCTCCAGTTCATAGAAAGGATGCCCTGGAGTTGGAAAAAATACAAAGAAGAGCAACGAAACTAATAAGGGGCATGAAAAATCTAAGTTTTGAGGAAAGATTAAAATAATTAAACTTATTTAGCCTTGAAAAGAGACGACTAAGGGGGGAAATGATTAACTTCTATAAATATATGAATGGCACATACAAAAAATATGGTGAAATCCTGTTCCATGTAAAACCCTCTCAAAAAACAAGGGAGAACTCCCTCCGTCTGGAGAAAAAAGGTTCAATCTGCAGAGACGACAAGCCTTCTTTACTGTGAGAAATATGAATCTATGGAATAGCCTACTGCAGGAGCTGGTCACAGTAGGGACAGTAGATGGCTTTAAAAAAGGCTTAGATAATTTCCTAGAACAAAAAAATATCAGCTCCTATGTGTAGACATTTTTCCCTTCCTTTTCCCATTCCTTGGTTAAACTTGATGGACATGTGTCTTTTAATGTAACTATTTGTTTGGAAACTGAGGACGGAATTTATTGGGAAGAGGCGGGGCAACCATTGCACCAACTATTATTAACACCAGAAATGAGCGTAAATGATACCACAAATTTGCTACGAGAAGGCGTGGATTTCTATTTCTGGCGCACAGACAGCCAAAGATGCACTAAATTTATTAAGAGGCATGTCTTATTGAGTTAAATAAATGTGCAGTAAGCTCCTACAGAGAGTGGGGGCTGCAGGTAGCCTACAAGTTATCTTTTAAATCTAGGGGGAATTTATCAACCTTTTTATGCTATTTTACTGGTGTAGAAAAGTCGTAAAAGGGCCCAAATGTTGCAATTGGCAACTGTTGGCCTTTTAACGCCGCTCTCGCCACTGTGAGGGGGGGGGGGGAATGGATGGTTTATGGCCATGGTCATTGCCACACAGTTGTGGCGCACTGTCGGCCGACAGATCTGACACGTTTATTAAGAGGCGAATGGGTCGCATCTTACTTTCTTTCCATTAGGATTGGCTTATAAAACGCCAGTCTTAATAAATTCCTCGCTATGTCTATGCAGAGAATTTGGAACTCCAACTGCTATAAAGATATATTAAGAAATTAATCAGCGCAGAATTTTGAATCTATTTAGATAAAAAAAAAATAGTATTCAAGGATGGAAATCACTTTAACTCCTTAACGCCGAAGGAGAGATATATCCGTCCTCAGCAGCTGCTAGTTCGCGCAGGAGGACGGATATATCCGTCCTGTGATCGCGCGGGTACTGTCACTGTACCCACGCGATTAGCGGCAGGAGCACGGCTGTTATACACAGCCTGGCTCCTGCTGCAACTGCCGGAATCGAAGCGCGCTCCGATTCTGGCAGTTTAACCCATTAAATGCCGCTGTCAATAGTGACAGCGGCATCTAATGTGTTTGACAGAGGGAGGGAGCTCCCTCTGTCACCCGATCGGCTCCCCCGCAAACAAATCGCGGGTCGCCGTCGGGTTTCCATGACAGCCGGGGGTCTAACAAAGACCCCCAGGTCTGTCTTCAGCATCTGCCTGTTAGGCGATGCCAGAGTCATGACCTAATAGGTTTGCCTGTCAGTTTTACACTGACAGGCAATAATGCTTCGGTATACTAAGTATACCAGAGCATTATATATGCGATCAACAGATCGCATAGTGAAGTGTCCTGATGGGACTTAAAAAAAAAATGACAATCAGTTAAATAAAGTTTGTGAAAAAAATAAATAAATATTACAGTCAAAGTCAAATAAAACTACTTTTTTGGCCCAAAAAGTGGTTTTATTTAGTAAAACTGTCAAAACAAATAACACATACACATATATGGTATCCCCGCGATCGTAACAACTTGACCAATAAAATGAACACATTAATTAAACCGCCGGATGAACGGCGTCCAAAGAAAATGCAAAAAACAACGGCAAAATTCTCTCTTTTCTCCCATCCCCCCCATAAAAAATAAAATAAAAGTTAATCTATAAGTCCTATGTACCCCAAAATAGTACTAATGAAAACTACACATTGTCCCACAAAAATCAAGCCCACATACGACCACATCGACGGAAAAATAAAAACGTTACGGCTGATGGAATGCGGCGATGCAAAAACAAGTAATTTTTTTCTAAAAGGGTTTTTATTGTGCAAACGTAGGAAAAACATATAAAACCTATACATATTTGGTATCCCCGTAATCGTGCCGACCCATAGAATAAAGTTAACATGTTATTTACGCTGCATAGTAAACGGCGTAGATTTATAACGTGAAAATTAATGCTGGAATAGCTGCTTATTTTCAATTCTCTCCTAAAATAAAGTTAATAAAAGTTAATCAATATGTTATAAGCATCTAAAAATGGTACAATTACAAAATACAACTCGTCCCGCAAAAAACAAGCCCTTATACGGCTATGTCAACGGAATAAAAAAAAAGTTACGACTCTTGGAATGCGACCGTGAAAAAACAAAAAATAATCCTTGGTCATTAACGTGCAAAATGGCCCGGTCATTAAGGGGTTAAAGGTACATGTTGCCTCAAATATGGAGCTTTACAAGAGATTGTACAGCTTTGTTGATAAAACTTCCTCTGCTCCCAAAATACAGATTGAGTGGCTTCCTGCATCGCTGGCATCGCTGACATCGCTGACGCTTTGGTCTGGAATTTCTTTACAATTATGGACATGTTGCACTGATACATTTGAACACCCAACTCCATAAATTCAGAATATTAGCGAATAGAAAAGGTTTTGAAATGTGAAGTGGATTTATGGCTTTGATTTATTAGTGTTGTATCCATGTATAAACAAGTATACATACTGCCTCCTCAAGCTTTTAGAAAATAACATTACAAGCTGTTTTGATATGGGAGATGGTTTTACTTCTCTTCCTGTTTAACCCTTAACATGACTACAGCAATCATTTTATTCATATTCCCGTATTACCTAAGTTTGTGTAAAAATACAATTAAAAGGACTACTTATGCTATGAAATATAAGGTTAAAGATAAACTATAGCAAAAATAAAAAGAAGTGATGTATTTATTGAGACTTTAGCCTCCCTAATGAGTTTTTTTTTCCAATGCTGTTTGCTAAGTATGAATATGTTCTGACCGTTGCTTAGCAACCACAGCGTCTACTTCAGAAGAACTAATGCTATCAATATACACACCACAAGCACTTCTAGACCTCCTAGTCAAGACAGCATTCTGCTTGTCCAATTGGAAGGGACACAATACGTCAATAACATCTATATGTGAAAATATTTTCCCAAAGAAATGTCTACTGTTCACATAATGATCAGATTTTGGTGGGTTAGTACAATCCAATATTATTAATTAAATCATTATGTGTGTATTCAGTCATGCTCCTATGGCAGATTAGAGACTAAAGGGGGTCTTACCATTGGCAATTATCGGGCAGAGAAGCGTTCACAGAACGCTCGTTGCCGATAATTGCCCTGTGCAAACAGGGCAGCGATCAGCAGATGAATGAGCAAACGCTCATACGGTGCCCTCTGCACCCGCTGATCGGCGCCTGTTGCATTAATAGGGCCTTAAATCAACCTACAGCAGACCTAGGTTAGATGCCACAAAATGATAAATCCACAACATCAATCAAATACACCTCTGTGTCTATAATAGGTATCTGTATTTGGTAAATAGATTTGTCCTTTCTTATATCTGGGAGTAGGTATGTCACTTAAAGGGAGTCTGTCACCACATTTGACCACCCTACTCCAAACCTGTAACACCGCTGTAACGTCTATTGCTGCGGCCCGTCGTTCTGACTTACCCTCTGACGGCCGCGGCCTTGGACATGTGAGTTCTCGGCGGCATCTCCCTCCTGAGAGACGCCGGCACTCATTTCCTGTTTCAGAGACTGTCTCCCAAAGAGCGTGCGCATGGCCTTAAAGGGCCAGTGCGCGCACAATTGCAGGAGATCTGCAATCAGTCCAGAATGCTGCTGGACTATAAAAAGGGCTCTGCCCTCTTGATCATTGCCTGAGCGTTGTTGTGTACCTAAAGTTTGTCTTGCAAATGGTCTCCTAGTGTTTTCCAGTTCCCAGTGTTACCCGTTCCTGCTGCCTGTACCCTGTATCCTGTGCCACCGTGCCTCTGTGCGGTCTAAAATTGAAGTCGAGTTGTGTCTTCCGCTGCATCTACTGTGTCACACCCTGCCGGGTTTCTGTCTACTGCCGGTGCCTCATCTTCAGCCTGAATCACCGCTACTGTCTACATTGCCTCAGGTACCCTTCCTGGACTATAGACTTTGTATTGTACCTGTTCGGCCAGCTGTTATCCCGCTATGCAGTACGGCCCACTGGGTCCACACCCCGCGCCATGACCGTACGCTCAGGCCATGGACCCCGCAGGTCAATTCAGTGGCCTGTCATCCTCCCAAGCCATGTAGATGGACCTGCAGGATCTGCGAGCATGAGAAGATCAACTTCTTGTGACAGTAGACTCCATGGCACAACTGCTCCTGTTTAAGCTCCTCCGATTGATTCTCCGGCTACACCTCCTGACAGATCCGGTTCTGATCCTGGGTTTTCGCTGCCATTGTCGCCTCATTTCCATGGAGACGCAAGTACATGCAGGGGATTTCTTAAACAGTTCCATATCCACTTAACCCTGCATGCCAGAGCATTTCTTTCAGACAGAGCCAGGATCGCCTTCATTATTTCATTACTTGCCGGCAAGGCCATGGCGTCGGCGAACCCAATCTGGGAACGACAGGGACCCGAGACTTCCAGGGGTTCATGTGGTTATTCCGTGCGGTGTTCGAGGAGCTTGGACGAGACTCGTTGGCAGCCACTGCTATGCTGAACCTTCGCCAGGAGGACGCCTCTGTGGGCAAATACACCATCCAGTTCCGGACCCTGGCAGGAGAACTGTCCTGCAACAATGAGGCGTTGGTAGCTTCCTTCTGGCATGGCCTATTGCCCCGAGATCAAGGACGAACTTGCTGCTCGGGATCTACCATCTATCTTGGACGACCTGATTCTACTTGCTACTCGAGTGGACATAAGGCTCAGAGAGACATCTCAAGAAGTTCGACCGGAGAGACGGCTTCCTAGACTGGCGCCCAACTTCCAGCAACCCCTCTTGCCTTCTTCTACTGCACGACCCGAGGTTCCGATGCAGGTGGATCGGCTTAAACTGTCTGTTCAGGAGAAACAGTGCAGGCGCACCTCTGGACTCTGTCTATATTGCGGCCTCGCTGGCCACGTTGGGCGTCTGTGTCCCCAGAAGCCAAAAAACCCCAACGCCTAGGATTGGTTGGAGAGACAACCCTGGGCGATACAGCATATAATAGAGTATTTTCCTTCAAACTGTTCATTCCTGTGACCATTGTCACTGGCGAGAGGCCCATCCGTTCTCTGCCTACCTGGACTCTGGCTCTGCAGCCAATTTCATCTGCGAAGACCTTTTAGATCTTATTCAGTTGCCCACTGTTCTGCTGGAAAGGCCGTTGATCGTTGCCTCAGTAGATGGGCTGCCGCTGCCTGACCCAATTTTGTCTGTGACCAAGCCGTTGAGACTTCAAGTGGGAGCCCTTCACTCTGAGCTCATCTCCCTGTTTGTCCTGCCCTTGGCTCTGTCTACACGCCCCAGTCCTGGATTGGAACTCCGGAGAAGTTCTCCAGTGGGGTCCCAAGTGTCTCAACCACTGTCTGGGGCATATCCATCCGCCTCAGTGTCCTCCATATCAGTCATTGTTACTCTCTGTACTCAGATGTCTTCGACAAGAAGGAAGCAGAGACGTTGCCACCACATCGAGCATATGAGTGTCCTATAGACTTGGTTCCTGATTCATCCCCTCCTCGCGGTACCTGAAACCCAGTATACTTCGGCCTACGTTAAGGAGAATCTGGAGTGGGGCCTCATATGTAAAGCCTCATCCCCGGCTGGAGCTGGGTTTTTCTTTGTCAAGAAAAATAGATGGATCCCTCCGACCCTGCATTGACTACCAGGGTCTCAACCAGATCACAGTGAAGAACAGGTACCCACTGCCTTTGATTTCGGAACTGTTTGATCGCATACGGGGGTCAATTTTTTTTTCTAAACTAGACTAATCCGGATTCGTTAGGGTGACGAGTGGAAGACTGCATTTAATACACGTGATGGGCACTACGAATACCTGGTCATGCCCTTCGGCCTGTGTAACGCCCCCGCTGTGTTTCAATAATTGGTCAATGACATTTTTCATGATCTCCTCTATGTCCGTGTTGTGGTGTATCTCGATGATATTTTGATTTTTTTCCCCAGATCCTGTAACTTATCAGAGTCATGTCCGCCAGGTTTTGCTGCGATTAAGGGAGAATCATCTTTATGCCAAGCTGGAGAAGTGCGTGTTTGAAAAAAGTCTCTACCCTTCCTGGGCTATATAATCTCCGATCAGGGTCTCAAAATGGACCCTGAGAAGGTAAAAGCTGTCCTGGAATGGCCACGCCCCCAAGGCTTAAGGGCCATACAACGCGTCCTGGGATTTGACAATTTCTACCGGCTGTTCATTCTCAACTCCTCTTCATTGACAGCTCCCATCTCTACCCTCACCAAAAAGGGCATGAATGCCAAGGTGTGGACTCCGGAAGCAAGAAGCCGCATTTAAAACCTTAAAAAAGGCCTTTACGTCAGCCTCTATTCTTCATCACCCTGATGTATCCCTGCAGTTTTCGTTAGAGGTGGACTCTTCCTCTGTTGGTGCTGGTGCACTTTTGTTCCAGAGAGGTTCGAAAGTCAAGACTGTGGTATGTGGCTACTATTCTAAGCTGTTTTCTCCCGCAGAACGCAACTACTCGATTGGGGATCGGGAGTTACTGGCCATAAGCTGGCCCTGCAGGAGTGGCCCTGACACCTACTGGCCCTGACACCTACTAGAGCGCGCAGCTCATCCTATCCTGGTCTTCATGGACCACAAGCACCTGACCTATCTTCAGACGGCTCAACGGCTGAATCCTCATCAAGCCAGGTGGTCGCTGTTCTTTGCTCGGTTCCGGTTCGAACTCCACTACCGACCTGCCGACAAGAATGTGAGGGCCGATGCCTTGTCTAGGTCGTTTGAGACAGAGGACACTGTGGAGTCCCCACAGAATGTTATTGATCCTTCCTGCATTTTCTCTGTCAACCCTCTGCCTGCAAGTTAGAGACATTCCTCCGGGAAGGACTTTTGTATGTCTGGCAGACAGAGGAAGAATCCTTTGCTGGGGTCACAGTTCCAAGCTGGCAGGTCACGCGGGGCCGTAAGACCCGAGACCTCATTTCCCGTCAGTTCTGGTGGCCCACACTGCCAAAAGATGTCATGGAATTTGTCTCCTCCTGTACGGTATGTGCAGCATATAAATTTGTCCACTCCAGACCAGCTTGTCTGCAATGGACTTTGTCACAGATCTGCCTCTCTCTGCTGGATGCAGTGTGATCTGGGTGGTGGTGGATCGATTTTCCAAAATGGCTCATGTTGTTCCCCTGACTGGCCTGCCTTCTGCTGCTCGACTGGCCGATCTCTTCGTTCAACACATCTTCCGTCTGCACGGCTTGCCTCTGCATATTGTCTCGGATCGAGGGGTCCAGTTCACCTCGAAATTCTGGAGAGCACTCTGCGGTCTCCTCGGTGTAAAGTTGGACTTCTCATCGGCCTACCATCCCCAGTCCAATGGTCAAGTTGGGACGGTGAACCAGATTATGGAGAACTATCTGTGGCAATTTGTCTCCAGGCGCCATGATGACTGGGTGCAGCTTCTCCCGTAGGCTGAGTTCTCCTATAATAACCATACTAGTGAGTCCACCACCTCCAGTCCGTTCTTCATCGTCTACGGCCAACATTCTCGAATACCTCTTTCTGTCTCTACTATGTCCCAGGTGCCTGCAGCTCACTCTACCTTCAGAGACTTCCTGCAGATATGGCAACAGACCCGATTTTCTATTTTTCTGTCGGTGGACCGCATGAAGAGAAAGGCAGACACTAGAAGACGAGAGCTTCCCAAGTTTCTTCCAGGTACGATGGTCTGGCTGTCTTCCAGGAATATCCAGCTGAGGGTGCCGTCTTGCAATTTTCTCCCAGGTTCCTCTGACCCTTTGAGATTCTGCTACAAATTAACCCTGTGTCTTACAAGATTCGGCTGCCTCCTACCCTCAAGATCCCTAACTCCTTCCGTGTCTCACTGCTGAACCGCTGCCCCAGAACTCCTAGTTCTGCAGTGGCTCCTGGCGGCTCGTCAGGGACTTTCGAAGTAAGGGAGATTCTGGCCAGCAAGAAAGTGGGAGGAAGGACGTTTTATTCAGTGGATTGGAGGGGATTTGGTCCAGAAGAGAGGTCTTGGGAGCCAGAGAAGAACATCGATGCTCCTGTCCTCATGAAGAAGTTTCTCTTCCGCTCTGGCCCCAAGAAGAGGGGGCATAGGAGGGGGGACACTGTACCGTCTATGGCCGCGGCCCGTCCTTCTGACTTACCCTCTGACAGCCGCGGCCATGGACATGTGTGTTCTCAGCAGCATCTCCCTCCGGAGAGACGCCGGCAATCACTTCCTGGTTCAGAGACTGTCTCCCGTAGGGCGCGCGCACCCGCGCGTGCTAGGCCTTAAATGGCCAGTGCACGCACAATTGCCGGAGATCTGCAATTAGTCCAGAATGCTGCTGGACTATAAAAAGGGCTCTGCCCTCTTGATCATTGCCTGAGCCAGTGGCGTAGCTATAGGCCCTGACCGAATACCTCGTCATGCCCTTTGGGTTGTGTAATGCTCCCGCGGTCTTCCAGAATTTCATAAATTAGATTTTAAGAGACTACCAGGAGGTATTTCTGTTAGTGTACCTTGATGACATACTTGTGTGTTCCAAGGACTGGTCCTCCCACATTGAGCATGTCAGGAAGGTGCTCCAGTCCCTTCGGGAAAACAAACTCTTTGCTAAAACCGAAAAATGTGTGTTTGGGGTGCAGGACATACCATTTTTGGGTCAAATCCTCACTCCTCATGAATTCCGCATGGACCCTGCCAAGGTTCAGGCTGTGGCTGAATGGGTCTAACCTGCCTCCTTGAAGGCGTTACAGTGCTTCCTGGGGTTTGCTAATTATTACAGGAGATTTATTGCTAACTTCTCGGTCATCGATAAGCCTCTTAGGGATCTTACTCGCAAAGGTGCTCATCTCCTCCACTGGCCTCCGGAGGCGGTGCAGGCTTTTGATGTCCTTAAGAAGTGCTTTATCTCGGCCCCAGTGCTGATTCAGCCTAACCAAATTGAGCCATTCATCGTGGAGGTTGACGCTTCCGAGGTGGGAGTGGGTGCTGTCTTGTCCCAGGGTACCAGGTCCCTCACCCACAATCACAATTGTTTGGTCGCTTCAGCTCCAAAAAAATGGAATAAAAAGAGATCAAAAAGTCGCATGTACCTAAAAATGGTACTGATCGAAACTACAGTTTGTTACGCAAAAAATAAGTCCCCGCACGGCTCTATTAATGGAAAAATAAAAAAGTTCTGGCTCTTAGAATAAGGTAACACAAAAAGTTAATGATTTTTTACAAAACGTATTTTATTGTGCAAACGCCATAACCCATAAGACATAAAAAAAAACTAAAAACATATGGTATCGTCATAATCGTATCGCCCCGCAGAATAAAGTGAATATGTAATTTATAGCGCACGGTGAGCGCTGTAAAAAAAAAATAGAATAAAAAAACAATAGTAGAATTGTTGTTTTTTAGTCACCACGCCACCTAATAATAGAATAAAAACTGATCAAAAAGCCGCATGCACCCCAAGAAAACTACAATGAATTCCTCAAGGGGTCTAGTTTCCAAAATGGGGTCACTTTTGGGGGGTTTCCACTGTTTTGGCACCACAAGACCTCTTCAAACCGGACATGGTGCCTAATAAAAAAGAGGCCTCAAAATCCACTAGGTGCGCCTTTGCTTCGGAGGCCGGTGCTTCAGTCCATTACCGCACTAGGGCCACAAGTGGGATATTTATCAAAACTGCAGAATCTGGGCAATAAATATTAAGTTGCGTTTCTCTGATAAAACCTTTGTGTTATAAAAAAAATTGTATAAAAAGGATTTTCTGACAAAAAAAAAATGTACATTTCACCTCTACTTTGCTCTAAATTTCTGTGAAACACCTAAAGGGTTCATAAACTTTCTAAATGCTGTTGTGAATACTTTGAGGGGTCTAGGTTCTAAAATGGGGTGTTTGATAGGGGTTTCTAAAGTATGGGCCCCTCAAAGCAACTTCAGAACTGAACTGTAACCTAAAAAAAAAAAAAATTAGGCAATACTTCGCTTCTTACATTATACTGATAATGAGCCGTGCCCACCCCGAGATGACCCCAGTTTTGACCGTTTGTATAAACGGAGACCCCTATTAGACCGTTTCAGTGCCCAGTTTTCCCAAGCATACACCCCCGAGAAGTGTATTTCTATTGATGAGTCCTTGGTAAATTTTAAAGGGAGCTTTCAATTCCACGAGTACCTGCCGGGTAAGAGGGCAAGGTATGGCGTGAAGATGTATAAGCTGTGCGAGAGTGCATCAGGGTATACCTACAGATTTAGGATATATGAAGGGAAGGACAGCAGTATTCAGCCCCCAGAATGCCCCCCCCCCCCCTTACTGGAAGTTAATGAAAAAATTGTGTGGGATTTGGTGCACCCACTGCTGGACCAGGGTCACCAACTCTACCTGGATCATTTTTATACCAGCGTCCCACTCTTCAACTGCCTCGCTTCCAGAAGTCCTGCGGCATGCGCCACTACTAGAAGAAATCTGAGAGGCCTCCCTAAGACTCTGCTTGGGCAAACACTCAGAAGGGGTGAGAGCAGGGCACAATCTAGCAGCAACATATTGTGTGTCAAGTACAAGACAAGAGAGATGTCTGTAAAGGATCTGCCAGAACCAGCTTCTGTGTCGACGCCCGTGGGTAATCAGTCTGCACCTGCTCCTAAGTCTGAGAGAGTGACACGATCTTCTACCAGTCAGGCTGGGAGGCTGAGGAGTGGGAGAACCTATCACAGCCTGGCCAGACGGAGCTAGCTCCAACCCTCTGTCTATTTATACCTGCATTTCCTGCTTCTCCTTTGCCTGTGATTCTTTTCTGTTTCCTGGCTCTGCTGCTCCTGCTATGATTATTGACCTTGCTTCATTTTTTACCCTGGCTTTATTGACTACGCTCCTGCTCTGCGATTTGTACCTCGTGCACTCCTGGTTTGACTTGGCTCGTTCACTACTCTTGTTGCTCACTGTGTTGCCGTGGGCAACTGTCCCATTTCCCTTAGCTTCTGTGTACCCTTGTCTGTTTGTCTGTCGTGCACTTATTGAGCGTAGGGACCGTCGCCCAGTTGTACGCCGTCGCCTAGGACGGGCCGTTGCAAGTAGGCAGAGACTGAGTGGCGGGTAGATTAGGGCTCACCTGTCTGTCTCCCTACCCCGTCATTACAATGTCCTTGTATTGACAACAATACATGGCCACACCAGTACCCATGTACCAGTACGAGGTACCAGTACAGAGACCCCCAAACCAGACTGCATCCTGGACTACAGTAGGTACATGGGAGGGGTGGACTTGTCAGATCAAGTCCTGAAGCCCTACAGCGCCATGCGGTGTGGTACCGATGCAATGTGTACGTGATACGTCGATGTGCAGGCCAGAGGGGAACTTTCCTGGAATTTCAAGAGGTGATTATCAAGAACCTAATCTTTAGGGACCAGGAAGGGGGGGGGCACCCAGTACTTCTGGAAGCGAGGCCGCGCGCATCGTACCAGGGCAACACTTTCCAGGAGAAGTTCCCCAAACTGGCAAGAAGGGAAAAAGTCAAAAGAGGTGCAAAGTCTGATATAAGAGGGGGATAAGGGAGGACACAATATATCAATGTGACACGTGTCCCGAAAAACCAGAGCTCTGTATGAAAGAGTGTTTTAAAATTTATCATACATCCCTTGGTTTATAATTTACCCCAATTGTACTTACCCTGATGTACTCCGCACAGCTTATCCCCCCTCGTCTTTCCCTTCTGAGCCCTGCCGTGTGCCCAGGCAGCGGATAACAGCCACATGTAGGGTATTGCCGTACCCAGGAGAACCCACATTACAGTTTATGGGGTGTATGTCTCCGGTCAAAATGCTCACTACACCTCTAGATGAATGCCTTAAGGGTGTAGTTTTTAAAACGGGGTCACTTCTTGCGGGTTTCAACTGTACTGGTACCTCAGGGGCTTCTGCATACATGACTTCGCACCAGAAAATCCCCAGTAGGCCAAATGGTGGTCCTTTCCTTCTGAGCCCTCCCATGGGCCCAAACCGCAGTTTATCACCACAAATGGGGTATTGCGGCACTCAGAACAAATTGCGCAACAGAATGGGGTATTTTGTTTCTTGTGGAAATAAGAAATTTTCAGCCCAAACTACATATTATTGGAAAAAAATTATTTTGTTTTCATTTCCAGCCCAATTCAAATAAGTTCTGTGAAAAAACTATGGGGTCAAAATGGTCACAACACCCATAAATGAATTCCTTGAGGGGTCTAGTTTCCAAAATGGGGTCATTTCTGGTTGGTTTCCATTGCTTTGATACCTCTGGGGCTCTGCAAATGCGACATGGCACCCGAAAACTAATCCAGCAAAATCTGGACTCCAAAGAACAAATAGCGCTCCTTTCTTTCTGAGCCCTCCCATAGGCCCAAACGGCCATTTATCACCACAAATGGGGTATTGCCGCACTCAGGACAAATTGGGCAACAAAATGGGGTATTTTATTTCTTGTGAAAATAAGAATTTTTGAGCTAAAACGACATATTATTGGAAAAAAAATGTTTTTTTTTAATTCCCAGCCCAATTCAAATAAGTTCTGTGAAGAAACTATGGGGTCTAAATGGTCACATTACCCATAAATGAATTGCTTGAGGGGTGTAGTTTCCAAAATTGGGTCACTTCTGGTGGGTTTCCATTGCTCTGCAAATGCAACATGGCACCCGAAAACCAAACCAGCGAAATCTGCACTCCAAAGAACACACAGCGCTCCTTCCCTTCTGAGGCTTCCCATGAGCCCAAACGGCAGTTTATCGTCACAAATGGGGTATTGCTGCACTCAGGAGAAATTTGGAAACAAAATGGGGTATTTTGTTCCCTGTGAAAATAAGACATTTTGATAAAAAATGACATCTTATTGGAAAAAATTAAATTTTTTTCATTTCACAGCCCAATTCAAATAGGTACTGTGAAAAAACTGTGCGGTCCAGTGGCCCCTCATAAAAGGGGGGGTACTGTAAAGGATCTGCCTGACACAGCTTCTGTGTCGACGCCCGTGGTTAATCAGTCTGCACCTGCTCCTAGGTCTGATAGAGTGACTCGATCTGCTACCACTCAGGCTGGTAGACTCAGAAGTGGGAGAACCTATCACAGCCTGGCCAGACGGTTCTAGCTCCCGCCCTCGGTCTATTTATACCTTCATTTCCTGCTTGTCTTTGCCTGTGATTCTTTCCTGTTTCCTGGCTCTGCTGCTCCTGCTATTATTATTGACCTTGCTTCATTTTGACCCTGGCTTTTCTGACTACGCTCCTGCTCTGTGTTTGGTACCTCGTACACCCCTGGTTTGACTCGGTTCGTTCACTACTCCTGTTGCTTATGGTGTTGCCATGGGTAACTGCCCCATTTCCCTTAGCTTCTGTGTACCCTTGTTTGTTTGTCTGTCGTACACATATTGAGCATAGGGACCGTCGCCCAGTTGTACGCCGTCGCTTAGGACGGGCCGTGCAAGTAGGCAGGAACTGAGTGGCGGGTAGATTAGGGCTCACCTGTCTGTCTTTCTACCCTGTCATTAGAGTGGGGGCAGCTAAAGGGGGCCGTTAAGGAGGGCATTATACTGTATGTGGCTGCTATGGGGGCATTATACTGTGTGGTGGCAGCTATGAGGGGCATTATACTGTATGGGGCTGCTATGGGGGCATTATACTGTATGGGCTGCTATGGGGCATTATACTGTTTGGGGGAATTTATGAGGGGCATTATACTGTATGGGGTCTGCTATGATGGGCATTATACTGTATTGGGGCATTATACTGTATGGGGGTAGCTATGGGAGCATTATACTGTGTGGGGGGCAGCTACGGGGAGCATTATACTGTATAGGGGTGGTTATGGGGAGCATTATACTGTATGGGGCAGTTACAGGGAGCATTATACTGTATGGGGCAGATATGGGGAGCATTATACTGTATGGGGCAGCTACGGGGGGAATTATACTGTGTGGGGGTGGCTATGGGGGGAAGTATACTGGGGGGGCTGTTGGGCAAGGTGGCTGGCCATAGGAGCAGCAGGGGTCTTATGGTGTTGGGGAGGGGTAGGGGGACCCAAGCTGAAGTCTTGCGCCAGGGCCCATGAGCCTTTAGCTACGCCCCTGGCCTGAGCGTTGTTGTGTACCTAAAGTTTGTCTTGCAAATGGTCTCCTAGTGTTTTTCAGTTCCCAGTGTTACCAGCTCCTGCTGCCTGTACCCTGTATCACGTGCTACTGTGCTTCTGTGCCATCTAGAGTTGAAGTCGAGTTGTGTCTTCCGCTGCATCTACTGTGTCACACCCTGCCGGGTGTCTGTCTACTCCCGGAGCCTCATCTTCAGCCTGAATCACCGCTACTGTCTACATTGCCTCAGGTACCCTTCCTCGACTATAGACTTTGTATTGTACCTGTTTGGCCAGCTGCTATCCCGCTACGCGGTATGGCCTAGTGTGTCCACACCCCACGTTATGACAACCACTAGATAGATGAAGACGATACAAATGACGGCTCTAGCGATCGCCTGCATCATAACCTGCTATCTGGTAGAGCTGTCACTTAAGAATAGAGAGGAGGGGTTACAGCAAAGGTTCCAGGACAATCCCCTTCCCAGCTGACACTTGCCATCTCATTAGCATATGGTGCATGAGCAAATACAGTTTTATTTTCCTAGTTATTTTTTAAGTACTGCATGATCGCCAACATGGGTATATTAAAACTTGTACCTTATACACGTTTTCTCAATATTGAGTCTTGTGTAATAAAAGCAAAAAAATACATTCTCACTGTAAAAATAGGAAAATTAGTAGTAAACTCTGAGTTCTGTAACATGTTGTGAAAGTGATTAACATAATGTTTAAATTAATTCATTTTGTGCAGCGGTCATCTTGCCTCGAGTATCCATCTTGGTTCTTTTGTAATGAATAAGAAAGTCCTTACTCCTTTAAGACAGGTTTTTATGTTTCTAAGTTGAGCTTACTTTGACCTTGGTTCCCATGCGAGGCTTGGAAGTAAGGAATATGGAGTGAGATAGGAGGAGGGAGACACATTCAAATATGCATGTGAGTATGTCTCCCCCGTCTTACAAGAATATTCCTGCCAAGAAAGATATGCCACCTGCAAACCCTGATGTGTGAAGAGTTATAATCATGCATTTGAAATGTATTGTATGTCTGTAATTGGCTGAATTTGAAATATTGTCACATTGCCTCTGATTGGTTAACCCCTTAATGACCGGGCCATTTTGCACGTTAATGACCAAGGATTATTTTTTGTTTTTTCACGGTCGCATTCCAAGAGTCGTAACTTTTTTTTTATTCCGTCGACATAGCCGTATAAGGGCTTGTTTTTTGCGGGACGAGTTGTATTATGTAATTGGACCATTTTTAGATGCTTACAATATATTGATTAACTTTTATTAACTTTATTTTATTTTATTAACTTTATTCCAGCATTAATTTTCACGTTATAAATTTACGCCGTTTACTATGCAGCGTAAATAACATGTTAACTTTATTCTATGGGTCGGCACGATTACGGGGATACCAAATATGTAAAGGTTTTATATGTTTTCCTACGTTTGCACAATAAAAAGCCTTTTAGAAAAAAATTACTTATTTTTCCATCGCCGCGTTCCAAGAGCCGTCATTTTTTTATTGTGGGCTTGATTTTTGCGGGCCAATGTGTAGTTTTCATTAGTACTATTTTGGGGTACATAGGACTTATAGATTTAATTGTATTTTATTTTTTATGGGGGGAATGGGAGAAAAGAGAGAATTTTGCAGTTGTTTTTTTGAATTTTTGCATTTTTTGCAGTTGTTTTTTTGAATTTTTGCATTTTTTTTGGACGCCGTTCATCCGGCGGTTTAATTAATGTGTTCATTTTATTGGTCAAGTCGTTACGATCGCGGGGATACCATATATGTGCATGTGTTATTTATTTTGACACTTTTACTGAATAAAACCACTTTTTGGGCAAAAAAGGTAGTTTTATTTGATTTTGACTGTAATTTTTTTATTTAACTGATTGAAATTTTTTTTTTTAAGTCCCACCAGGGGACTTCACTATGCGATGTGCTGATCGCATATATAATGCTTTGGTATACTTCGTATACCAAAGCATTATTGCCTGTCTGTGTAAAACTGACAGGCAACCTGTTAGGTCATGCCTCCGGCATCGCCTAACAGGCAGTGGCTGAAGACAGACCTGGGGTTCTTTGTTAGACCCCCGGCATTCATGGAAACCCGACGGTGACCCGCGATTTGTTTGGGGGGAGCCGATCGGGTGACAGAGGGAGCTCCCTCCCTCTGTCAAACACATTAGATGCCGCTGTCACTATTGACAGCGGCATTTAATGGGTTAAACTGCCGGAATCGGAGCGCGCTTCGATTCCGGCAGTTGCAGCAGGAGCCAGGCTGTGTATAACAGCCGTGCTCCTGCCGCTGATCGCGTGGGTACATTGGCAGTACCCGCTTCATCACAGGACGGATATATCCATACTCCTGCGCGAACTAGCAGCTGCTGAGGACGGATATATCCGTCCTTCGGCGTTAAGGAGTTAACCTCAAGCCTACACCCTTTTTGAATTATATTATTGTAATTGAGTTTGGCAATAAACCACAGAGGAGTATTTTGAGCATACCAGCAGCGACTGTGTGTTATTCCTCCTCTCTGATATATAGGTTGACATACCCATTACAAATTTCAGTCTAATATATTTTGGCACATGACTGCGTTAACAGTAGTTTTGTGCCGTAAACGTGTGAGATTGCTCGTCTGATAGCTGTCGCTGGAGGCCGGGCGGCATTTGCATCAGTGAATATTAAAAACCGTCCGGTACGTAAGAAGCTTATTCTTACAAACATTTTTCACTCGTTCACTGCCGAGGCTGGAATTAGCTCTCATGACATTGCTTCTCCTGAATGCAGTAATTTATCCAGCAGTATGAGGTATGTTGAAAGCTTTTTGTGTGATGAATGATTGCAGATACGTACGTTATCTTCAGTTGTTGTACAGATGTGTGAATCTTGAGGTTCATGGTATGAGAGAATTTTTGCCGGCATTGAGCATTGAAACTGTTAAGATTGTGAGAACAGAAGCTGTGAGGAGTGAGTGTGTGACCCCTTCTGTGGAATGTGATGACGTAGTGGCTTGTGAGGTAGTGTGAATCCATGGAGTACCTCTGTCTGTCTGTGTAAGATGAGAAAAATGAATGCTGTGTAGTGAACCTACAATGAACTGTGCTGTTTTGATTTGTGTATTGTTATAGGTCTGTTGGAAATCTAACTTATTATTTGGCTGTTGTGTAGAAACTGTTAAGGATTAAGGGGAATGTCATCCTGTTGCCCGCTTGCTCTGTGAGAGCTGAGTGTCAGGAACACCTGACACAGGCAACTGTCCGAATAGATAGACTGCGCATTTATAGCAGAGAGTGGCGAACATCGAGAGACTGTGCGTTTATAGCAGAGAGTCGCGGATAAACAGACTACGTGTTTATAGCAGAGAGTCGTGAACATTGACAGACTGCGTGTTTATAGCAGAGAGTCTGGGACAGAAAAGTTGGATATTCAGAGGTGATATCCAGTATCATTAGGACTTCTGTGGTAGTCCTGATAATGGAGAACTCATAGAGAAGAGCAACAAGGGAAGCCCCGAAGTGTGATGTACAGCCAAAGAAATTGTGACAAACAGGGTAAGGAAGATGCTATAACAAGTATGATAAGTGTGTATGTATCATTACCCAGTGGAATAGGTAAAACTTTGAATGTTGTATTGAGTATACGTTTATAGCACACACTGCCAGCTTCTAATGTTGTGTGTAAGGGTCCTTAACCCCTTAACGCTCCAGGACATACTATTATGTCATGGTAAGTGCATCGTTCGCGCTCCATGACATAATAGTATGTCATGGAGTAAACACGGCGCCGTTCGCGCGGGGCGCGTGCATGAGCTGTGATAGCTGCTGTTTCCGACAGCAGACTATCACTGCTCAATGTGCCGGGACCGATCGCGGTGGTCCCCGCAGATTTAACCCCTCAGAAGCCGCGTTCAATAGCGATCGCGGCTTCTTAGGGGTTAATCCGCCATCGCCGGCCTGCTACACGATAGCGGCCGGCGATGGTGACTATGGCAACCGGACACCAAAAAATGGCGTCCGGCTATGTCATAGACGGAAGCCTAGTGGGTCCTGACAGAGTCAGGACCCACTATGCTTGCTGTCAGTGAGTAGCTGACAGTTCTAATACACTGCACTACGCATGTAGTGCAGTGTATTAGAATAGCGATCAGGACCTCCTGCCCTCAAGTCCCCTAATGGGACAAAGTAAAAAAGTAAAAAAAAAGTTAAAAAAAGTTGTGTAAAAATAAGAAAATAAAAGTTTTAAAAGTAATAAAAGTAAAAATCCCCCTTTTTCCCTTGTCAGTCTTTATTATTAAAATAAATAAATAAATAAACAAATAAACTATACATAATTGGTATCGCCGCGTCCGTAACGGCCTGAACTACAAAATTATTTCGTTATTTATCCCGCGCGGTGAACGCCGTAAAAAAAATAAATAATAAACCGCACCACAATCACAATTGTTTGGTCACTTCACCTCCCAAAAAATGGAATAAAAAGAGATCAAAAAGTCGCATGTACCGAAAAATGGTACTGATCGAAACTACAGTTCGTTACGCAAAAAATAAGTCCTCGCACGGCTTTTTTGAAGGAAAAATAAAAACGTTCTGGCTCTTAGAATAAGGAACACAAAAAGTGAATGATTGTTTACAAAATGTATTTTATTGTGCAAACGCCATAAGACATAAAAAAACTATAAACATCTGGTATCGCCGTAATCGTATCGCCCCGCAGAATTAAGTGAATGTGTCATTTATAGCGCACGGTGAACGCTGTGAAAAAAATAGAACAAAAAAACAATAGTAGAATTGCGTTTTTTTAGTCACCGCGCCACATAAAAATAGAATAAAGACTGATCAAAAAGTCGCATGCATGACATGAAAACTGCAATGGATTCCTCAAGGGGTCTAGTTTCCAAATTGGGGTCACTTTTGGGGGTTTTCCACTGTTTTGGCACCACAAGACCTCTTCAAACCGGACATGGTGCCTAATAAAAAAGAGGGCTCAAAATCCACTAGGTGTTCTTTTGCTTCGGAGGCCGGTGCTTCAGTCCATTACCGGCCCGAGGGCCACGTGTGGGATATTTCTCTAAACTGCAGAATCTGGGCAATACGTATTAAGTTGCGTTTCTCTGATAAATCCTTTTGTGTTATAAAAAAAATGGTATAAAGAGGATTTTCTGACAAAAAAAAAAAAGTAAATGTCACCTCTACTTTGCTCTAAATTTCTGTGAAACTCCTAAAGGGTTCATAAACTTTCTACATGCTGTTGTGAATACTTTGAGGGGTCTAGTTTCTAAAATGGGGTGTTTGATGGGGGTGTCTAATATATGGGCCCCTCAAAGCAACTTCAGAACTGAACTGGAACCTAAAAAAATAAATAAATGAGGCAATACTTCGCTTCTCACATTATACTGATAATGAGTCGTGCCCACCCCGAGATGACCCCATTTTGACCGTTTGTATAAACGGAGACCCCTATTAGACCCTTTCAGTGCCCGGTTTTCCCAAGCATACACCCCCGAGAAGTGTATTTCTATTGATGAGTCCCTGGTACATTTTAAAGCGAGGGTTCAATTCCGCCAGTACCTGCCGGGTAAGAGGGCAAGGTATGGCGTGAAGATGTATAAGCTGTGCGAGAGTTCATCAGGGTATACCTACAGGTTTAGGATATATGAAGGAAAGGCCACCCCCAAACCAGACTGCATCCTGGACTACAATAGGTACATGGGAGGGAAGGACTTGTCAAATCAAGTCCTGAAGCCCTACAGCGCCATGCGGTGTGGTATAAGAAGCTGGCCGGGCACATCATACAGATGGCTTTGTACAATGCGTACGTGCTACGTCGATGTGCAGGCCAGAGGGGAACTTTCCTGGAATTTCAAGATCTAATCTTTAGGGACCAGGAAGGGGGGGCACCCAGTACTTCTGGAAGCGAGGCCACACGCATCGTACCAGGGCAACACTTTCCAAGAGAAGTTCCCCAAACCGGTGGAAAGGGAAAGAGTCAAAAGAGGTGCAGAGTCTGCTATAAGAGGGGGATAAGGAAGAACACAATATACCAATGTGACACGTGTCCCGAAAAACCAGGGCTCTGTATAAAAGATTGTTTTAAAATGTATCATACATCCCTTGATTTTTAATTTACCGTGATGCACTCCGCACAGCTTACCCCCCTCATCTTTCCCTTCTGAGCCCTGCTGTGTGCCCAGGCAGCTGATAACAGCCACATGTAGGGTATTGCCGTACCCAGGAGAACCCACATTACAATTTAAGGGGTGTATATCTCCGGTGGCGCATGCTGGGCACACTATATCGGACACTGACATGCCATATATATATATATAAAATTGCAAATCTCACTCTGCACCATCTGCTGCGCATTATCTTTTACACAGTACCTGTGGGGTCAAAATGCTCACTACACCTCTAGATGAATGTCTTAAGAGGTGTAGTTTTTAAAATGGGGTCACTTCTCGGGGGTTTCAACTCTACTGGTACCTCAGGGGCTTCTGCATACATGACTTAGCACCAGAAAAGCTCCAGTAGGCCAAATGGTGGTCCTTTCCTTCTGAGCCCTCCCATGGGCCCAAACGGCAGTTTATCACCACAAATGGGGTATTGCCGCACTAAGGACAAATTGGGCAACAAAATGGGGTATGTTGTTCCTTGTGAAAATAAGAAATTTTGATCAAAAATGACATCTTATTGGAAAAAATATCATTTTTTTCATTTCACAGCCCAATTCAAATAGGTGCTGTAAAAAAACTGTGCGGTCAAAATGATAACAAAAACCATAAATGAATTCCTTGAGGGGTGTAGTTTCCAAAATGGGGTCACTTCTGGTGGGTTTCCATTGCTTTGATACCTCTGGGGCTCTGTAAATGCGACATGGCACCCGAAAACCAATCCAGCAAAATCTGGACTCCAACAAACACATAGCGCTCCTTTCCTTCTGAGCCCTCCCATGGGCCCAAATGGCAGTTTATCACCACAAATGGGGTATTGCCGCACTAAGGACAAATTGGGCAACAAAATGGGGTATGTTGTTCCCTGTGAAAATAAGAAATTTTGATCAAAAATTACATCTTATTGGAAAAAAAATCTTTTTTTTCATTTCACAGCCCAATTCAAATAGGTGCTGTGAAAAAACTGTGCGGTCAAAATGATAACAAAAACCATAAATGAATTCCTTGAGGGGTGTAGTTTCCAAAATGGGGTCACTTCTGGTGGGTTTCCATTGCTTTGATACCTCTGGGGCTCTGCAAATGCGACATGGCACCCGAAAACCAATCCAGCAAAATCTGGACTCCAACAAACACATAGCGCTCCTTTCCTTCTGAGCCCTCCCATGGGCCCAAACGGCAGTTTATCACCACAAATGGGGTATTGCCGCACTAAGGACAAATTGGGCAACAAAATGGGGTATGTTGTTCCCTGTGAAAATAAGAAATTTTGATCAAAAATTACATCTTATTGGAAAAAATATCATTTTTTTCATTTCACAGCCCAATTCAAATAGGTGCTGTGAAAAAACTGTGCGGTCAAAATGATAACAAAAACCATAAATGAATTCCTTGAGGGGTGTAATTTCCAAAATGGGGTCACTTCTGGTGGGTTTCCATTGTTTTGATACCTCAACACCTCTTCAAACCTGGCATGCTGCCTAAAATATATTCTAATAAAAA
Source organism: Rhinoderma darwinii (assembly GCF_050947455.1). Taxonomy (NCBI): domain Eukaryota; kingdom Metazoa; phylum Chordata; class Amphibia; order Anura; family Rhinodermatidae; genus Rhinoderma; species Rhinoderma darwinii. The sequence goes on along the minus strand of NC_134693.1, from coordinate 89,906,036 downwards.
AGAGGCCTTAAAATGCACTAGGTGCATCTTTGCTTCTAGGGCTTGTGTTTTAGTCCACGAGCGCAGTAGGGCCACATGTGGGACATTTATAAAAACTGCAGAATTTGGACAATACATATTTAGTAGTATTTCTCTGGTAAAACCTTCTGTGTTACAGAAAAAAAATTAATAAATTTGAAATTCAGCAGAAAAAATGAAATTTGCAAATTTCATTTCCACTTTGCTTTAATTCCTGTGAAATGCCTGAAGGGTTAAAAAACTTTCTATATGCTGTTTTGAATACTTTGAGGGGTCTAGTTTTTAAAATGGGGTGTTTTATGGGGGTTTCTAATACATAGGCCCCTCAAATCCACTTCAGAACTGAACCGGTACCTTCAAAAAAAGGCTTTTGAAATTTTCTTAAGAATATGAGAAATTGCTGTTTATGTTCTAAGCCTTGCAACGTCCAAGAAAAATAAAATAATGTTCAAAAAACGATGCCAATCTTAAGTAGACATATGGGAAATGTGAACTAGTAACTATTTTGGGTGGTATAACCGTCTGTTTTTCAAGCAGATGCATTTAAATTCTGAAAAATGCTATTTTTTGTAAATTTTCTCTAAATTTTGCAATTTTTCACAAATAAAGACTGAATATATCGACCAAATTTTACCACGAACATGAAGCCCAAAGTGTCACGAGAAAACAATCTCAGAATCGCTTGGATAGGTTTAAGCATTCCGACGTTATTACCACATAAAGTGAAATATGTCAGATTTGAAAAATGGGCTCTGAGCCTTAAGGCCCAAACTAGGCTGCGTCCTTAAGGGGTTAAAAACCACCAGTTGTATGCATTGTCAGACTGACATAAGGTAGGAATTAGTACAGACTGATTTCTAGCACACATTTGATAATCCGGCATATAGAGTGTCGTAGTAGTATAACTACCTACACAAATTACAGTGAAGGACATCGGTATTGGCGCACACCCAAGGCCCTTAAATCCCCAGATTACAACTCACAGAGTGAATGGCTGAGTGGGGAGGATGGGATATATGTGATCAAATGAGTGGATTGTTTAAAAAATTTAGGTTGTATGGATGTTAATAAATGGCTGTTTGAATAGACAGAGACAGAATATGAATCCGGAGTGCTGCAGCTAAGGAATTGATGATGATGATGACTAATTTAGATTGTGATCGGGAGGGGGGCTGTGTGATGTAACGTGCAGTGTGAAGTCTGAAAAGCAGTCTGATATAAGCTTTTATATTGAGCGTGGACTAATGAGACAAGTGACCACATTATTGCATTGATTTTAGATCTATATTGTATGCTCTCATTTTTAACAGCAGTACAGTATAACATTTTTAGTGTCCTGTGTATGGGGTTAAATTGGAGTCATTCCAGAAAAGCATGGGTCTGAAGAAAAGGGGGGTTATGTGTGTGAGGGGACAAGAGAAGTCTGCCTGGCTGGTTGCAGTGATTAGGATTGTTTCTTATCTTTGCGCATGCGCTGTTGTCCATAAGTATAGGGGGAGTAAAATATTACATTTACATAAAATATAAAAGTTAAGTTACATATTCATATGTTATGATATGGTATGATTTAATGTTGTAATGTTTTGAAGTTAATTCAAATTAATTAAAATACAGATATTGTAAGACACGTGGTCTTGAAAATGTATGTACCCCTACTGTTCCCTACTCCCACACAGGGCCGCCATCAGGGGGGTATTAGGGGTACTAGTGTAGGGGGCTTGGCCAAACTTAATTGAAAGGGGGGCCCGGCAACTGCCGCGACTTGCCTTTGGTAGAAAAAAACAGGCCCCTGCAATGGGGCCTGTTCTTTTCATCAAAACAATGTCGTGAGCTGCGGGCCCCCCTCTCGTCAAACACCGCCGTGAGCTGCGGGCCCCCCTCTCATTACCGCCGCGAAACACCGCTTGCGCGCGAACGACCGCAAGCTCGCACCCGCGCACGCGAACGACCTCAAGCTCGCACCCGCGCGCGCGAACGACCATGCGCGCCGCCGAGAGGGAGGCGGTGCGCCCGCAACACAAGTCCGATCTACGGGGAAGGACAGCCACACAGGGACAGCGGCGCACAGTTTACTTACCTGCTGGCCCGCCTCCTCGTCCTCCTCCGACTCTGCCTCCTCGTCGTCCTCCTCGTCCGACTCCGTCTCCTCCTCCTTCTCCTTCTTCTCCAGAGCGTAGCTGCGTAAAGAGAGGGGGAGGAGTCTAGTTGTTGCGCGGCGAAAGGAGTTCTACGATCCCCGCCATTTTCTGGAGCCTGGAGGTGAGGGACTGGACGTCTGGACCGAAGACATTGCCTGAAGAGGACTGGAGTGGGAGCAGCTCTTCTGACACGGTGAGTAAAGTGTCTCAAGGTGCTGTTTATGTATGGCCCTGTTCACACAGAGTATTTTGCAGGCCGAAGAAATCTGCGTCAAAATTCCTTAAAGAATTTTGAGGCAGATTATGACCTGCCCACACTATCTTGCCGCGTTTTTTGCTGCGTTTTTTGCCCGCTGCGATTGAGGACAGCAGACAAAAAACGCAGCGAAAAATGCATTTTCTGCCTCCCATTGATTTCGATAGGAGGTCAGAGGCGGAACCGCGGCAAGAAAGGACGTGCTGCTTTTTCTTTTTTCCGCAACTGGCTCCCATTGATTTCAGATTAAATCAATGGGAGGCGGTTTTGGAAGTTTTTTGGTGCTGATTCTGCCGCAGTGTCCGAGTCAATATCAAGGCCCAAAAACTCTGTGAACTGGACCTTATTGTTAGGGCTTATTCAGACGAACGTGTAATCAATGGGAGGCAGAAAATGCATTTTTCCCTGCGTTTTTTGTCTGCCGTCCTCAATCGCCGCGGGCAAAAAACGCGGCAAGATAGTGTGGGCAGGTCAAAATCTGCCTAAAAATTCGGTGCGCGGTTCCAGGCGGTCGCGGGTGCGCATGCGCGGGAGTTTGCGGGTGCGCGCGATCGGTCGCACGGGCGGCAGTGTTTGACGGCCCCCATGACGACCCCCATGCTACCCAGGGCCGCCATTAGGGGGGGTATTATGGGTACTGATGTGAGAGGCCCGGCCAAACCTAATTGAAAGGGGGGCCCGCAGCTCACGACATTCTTTTGGTGAAAAAAACAAGCCCCATTGCAGGGGCCTGTTTTTTTTTCTACCAAAGGCAAGTCGCGGCAGTTGCCGGGCCCCCCTTCCAATTAGGTTTGGCCGGGCCTCTGACATCAGTACCCATAATACCCCCCCTGATGGCGGCCCTGGGTACCATGATATAGTGCTGGACGGAGTACCGTTAACAGGCGGTGCCACGGTAGGGGGTCCCAGAAAATTTAGCTGTAGGGGGCCCTGAAATTCCTGATGGCGGCCCTGCTCCCACATATAGTTTATTTGTTTGCAGTAATTAGCAGATATATTATTTTCTATTTTATTGGATAAAGAATTACAATTGTTATTTTTGTTTTTACACATGCAGGCAAGTGCTATAGTACTGTTTAAATGTCATTTTTGAAAATGTATGATGTTTTAAAAGTAAATGGTTGCAAGTTATTTAAAAGATAAAATGTAGTTTTGTTAGGAGAAAGTCATTTTTGTTACAGGCTATTGTGTATTACAGGCGTCCAAACTAGTGCCCCCAACTAGTTCCCAACCTATATATATTAACCCCTTAACGCACCTTGACACAACTGTACGCCATAGTTTGCACTGCATTAAGGCACCATGAAGTACAGTACGTCATGGTGCTTTTTTGTCATCATGTCAAAGCACATGGTGGCAGAACAGTGACATTGGCTGTCATAGACAGCCGATAGTCACTGTGACTCGTCGGGGGAACAATCGCGGCGCGGCACCGCCAGTGATCACTGTGATTGGTTAGTCAGTAGTGACTGACCAATCAGAGTATTGCAGCATGGTTATCTGGCTAAAAGAGACGGGTAGCCACGCTAGCCGATCGGCTTTTGGCAACAGGAGGCCTAACAATGGCCCCCTGTCTACCATGATCAAAAGCGATTGTGGCATCTTAGTTGTTTCCAGAAGATCGGCAACGCTGCGATGTGGTCGCACGGATGCCGATCATTCCTATGGAAACCGGAGGCCAACAGTGGCTTCCTGGTCTGCCACGTACGGAAGACTATTAGGCCCCGCCCGGAGGTGGAGCCTAATAGGCTTGCTGTCAGTGAATAGCTGACAGCTCTAATGCATTGCATCACGTGGGTAGTGCAATGTATCAGAATAAAGATGAGAGGTTCAGGTTTTCAAGTCCCCTAAGTGGGACAAAAAAAGTTATAAAAATGTTCAAAGTTAAAAAATTAAAAACTGCCTTTTTTCCTATAATAAGTCTTTTATTATAGGAAAAAAAATGAAACCGTTAAAAAAGTGCACATATTTGGTATCACTGCTTTCGTAACAACCCAAACTATAAAACTATAATGTTATTTTTCCCGCACGGTGAACACCACAAAAAATACAAATAAAAAACAATGCCAGAATCACAATTTTTTTGGTCACCATCCCTTCTAAAGTATTGAATAAAAATTTATCAAAAAGTCGCACGTACCCCAAAATAGTACCTATAAAAACGACATCCCGTCCCGCAAAAAAACAAGTCCTTTCACAGCCCTGTCAAAGCAAAATTAAAAAAGTTATGGCTCAGAAAATGGGCACACAAAAAATAAATGATTTTTCAAAAAAGGGATTTTTTTGGGTGGAAAAGCTGTAAAACATAAAAAAAAACGATATACATACGGTATTGCGGTAATCAAATCGACCCGCAGAATAAAGAAAAATGTAATTTATAGCGCACGGTGAACACTGTAAAAAAAACAAAAACCATTGTCAGAATTGCAGGTTTTTGGTCACCTTGCTTGGCAAAAAATGGAATAAAAAGTGATCAAAAAATTGTGTGTACCGTCACACAGCTCCGGTGGAGAAAAAAAGAAAAAAGTTCTGGCTCTCAGAATATGGCGACGAAAAATATGCAGTGTTCCAAAAGCGAATAAGTTTGGGCACCAATTATCAGTGCGACACTGGCCACACATATGCGGGTTATTATTTATTAACCACATAATTATACCCTCTTAATATGCTCTGATGTACCCCACACAAATTACATATGCCCCCACATTATAAACTGAAATACCAACAAAACCCCCCCAAACAGAACAACTGCCAAGCAAAATCTGCGCTCCAAAATCCAAATTTCGCTCCCTCCCTTCTGAACCCTCCAGTGTGCCCAAACACCATTTTTCATCCACTTATATGGCATTGCTATACCCGGGAGAACTTGCTTAACAGTTTATGAGATATTTGTCTTCAGTGGCACAGACTGGGCACAACATAATGTGCACTAAATTGGCATATCAGTGGAAAATTGCAATTTTCACTTTGCACCATCCGCTGGGCACTAATTTCTAATGTAGAATCACCTGTGTGGTCAAAATGTTCACTACAGACCTTAAAATGCCCTAAGGGGTGTAGTTTCCAATATGGGGGTCTCTACTTGGGGGTTTGTTTTACTATTTGACTTCCGAGCCCTGCAAGTGTGGGCCAATGCTGTGAAAATCACCAAAATAGACGTCAAATGCGCATGGTGCTCTTCACTTCTGAGCCCTGTCATATGTCCAAAAAAATGATAAATGCCTTGCGGGGTGCAGTATCCAAAATGGGGTCACTTCTTGGGGCTTCCACTGTACTCTGGTACCTCAGGGATTTTGCATATGCGACATGGTGGCCAAAAACCAATACAGAAAAATCTGCATGCCAAATAGCGCTCCTCACCCTTTAGAGCTTTGCTGGGTGTCCAAATAGCAGTTTATGACCACATGTGGGGTATTGCCATAATTGAGAGAAATTGCTTTACAAATATTGGCGTGCTTTTTCTCCAGTATCCCCTGTGAAAATGAAGACATTCTACAATTTAGTGGAACAAAATGTAGATTTTCATTATCACTGCCTAATTCCAATAAATTCTGCAAAAGCTTGTGGGGTCTAAATGCTCACTGTACCTCTAGATAGATTCCTTGAGGGGTGTAGTTTCCCAAATGGGGTCACTTTTGGGGGGTTTCTACTGTTTTGGCCTCTCATGGGCTTTGCAAATGAAACATGGCACCTGAAAATCAATCAAGCAAATTTTGAGCTCCAAAAGCCAAATGGCGCTCCTTCCCTTCTGAGCCCTGCCGTGGTTCCAAACAGCAGTTTATTACCACATATGGGGTATTGCCATACTCAGAAGAGTTTTCTTTACAAATGTTGGGTTCTTTTTCTCCTTTATCTAGTGTGAAAATTGTAAAATCTGAGCTAAAACGACATTTTATTAGAAAAAACTTAGATTTTCATTTTCAGAGCATAATTACACTAAATTCAGCAAAATACATGTGGGGTCAAAATGCCCACTATACCCCTTGATAAATTCCTTAAGGGATGTAGTTTACCAAATGGTGTCTTTTTTGGGGTGTTTTTTGGCCCCACAAGAGCTCTTCAAACCTGACATGGTGTCTAAAATATATTCTAAAAATAAGACCCCAAAATCCTCTAGGTGCTCCTTTGATTCTGAGGCATGTGTTTCCGTCCAGTAGATCGCTAGGGCCACATGTGGGATATTTCTAAAAACTGCAGAATCTGGGCAATAAATACTGAGCTGCGTTTCTCTGGTAAAACCTTCTGTGTTACAGAAAAAAATGGATCAAAACTGATTTTCGGCAAAAAAATGTCACTTGTAAATTTCACCTTTAATTTGCTTTAATTCTTGTGAAACGCTTAAAGGGTTAAGAAACTTTCTAAATGCTATTTTGAATACTTTGAGGGGTTCATTTTTTTAAATAGGGTGATTTATAGGGGGTTTATAGTATATAAGGCCCTCAAAACCAGTTCAGAATGGAACCAGTCCATAAAATAAGGCTTTTGAAATTTTCTTGGAAATGTGAGAAATTGCTGCTAAAGTTCTAAGCCTTGTAACGTCCTAAAAAAATAAAATGACATTCAAAAAACAATGCAAACATAAAGTAGACATATGGGAAATGTGAAATAGTAGCTATTTTGTGTGGTATTACTATCTGTCTTACAAGCAGATACATTTAAATTTCCAAAAAATGCTATTTCTTAAAAATGTTCTCAAAATTTTGGTGTTTTTCATAAATAAACACTGAATGTGTCAACCAAATTTTACCACTAACTTAAAGTCCAATGTGTCACGAGAAAACAATCTCAGAATCGCTTGAAAAAATGAAAGCATTTCAAAGTTATTACCACTTCAAGAGATACATGTCAGATTTGAAAAAAATGGTCTGGTCCTTAAGGCCAAAACAGGCTTAGTCACTAACGGGTTAAGATATGTCATTTTCAACCCTGCTACATTACTTCTGCAGATTCCAAAAAGGAGGGAGTAGTGATGAGACTGATCAGGTACAATTTTGATTTGAATTAATAAATTTGGTACTAGGAGGTCTATGTGTATGTGTATGAGACCTCAATGCGTATGTGTAAATGTGTATGAGACCTCAATGAGTAATCTAGATTAAATGTGTAAGAGAGTAACCCAGAGTTTGAGGTTTTTCTGTGTAGATGGTTCCAGATCCTTCCAGTAAATATGGCACTGGGTATGCTGTGCTGTAGTCTCCACCCAATATGAGGTATTGTGTAAGAGACCATCCCTCTAAAGCAAATCTGCACAGGAGGCCGAGGTGACGTCACTCACAGATGAGACGTTACAGATTTAGATGGGAAGGAGGTGAAAATTACCTGAACATTATTAATTTAATACCAGATTTTAATAAAATATTAAATTATTTTGTTTGTTTTTGTATTAGTCAGGTATTTACAGGACCTGATAGGGGTGGGATTTACAAGTGTTCTAGATTATCAGATGAATGTGGCAAAATAAAACTCCACCCTTTTGAAATAGTCTATCTATATGCAACATGGGTTTCCAATGTAAATTTGTAATGTAGAGATACTTCATCATATATAGTATGTACAAGATAAAATACGATGCATGAGGTAAATCATCCAGAAACCACTTTCACCTTCCTGTTCATATCAAGAAGCGGAGCTCGAGTTGCTTGCTGAGGCTTCTAACCTGGCAAAAGGTAAGCCGGCCAACATTTACACTCACTCTAGGTAAGTTTTTGGCATCGCCCACAATTATGGGCCCATTAGTAGTAGGACCTTTGTTGGATCATTGGGTAAGCCAATTGAGAGCGTAAGAGATGACAGACTTGGCAAGGAGAGTATGTGAAGCCAGGTATCTGGAATTGGCTTGTCCCTGGATTCAATAATGCCACCGCTAAGTTTGTAGTAGCCTGCATGATATACGCACTGTCACGATCAGAGGGTATGTGGACCCACTAGGCCGCTCCACCATAGTGGAGAGGCAGCTGGCCTAGTCACAGTCTATAAAAAGGTCTGTAGCAGTTCATAACACACAGGTACCTGAACTAGTCCAGACAGTGGCGGTGGCTTCAGCATGGATAGAGGTAGGCGCCAGACGTGGCGTACAGTACAAGACGTGGCAGAAGACACTGGACATGGCAAATGACAGCAGGTGCAGTAGACACGACTCCAACACTAGTAGGCACAGGAACAAGAACACAGCACGGGATACAGAAACAGGTCACAGGGCACAGGTAAAAACTGGAATGGGAAAACACTAAGGGACCATTTGCAAGACAGACTTGGGATATACTAACAATGCTCAGGCAAGGATCAGAAGGGCAGGGGCCTTCTTATAGTTCAGGAAATCATGTGAGTTGATGATGATGATGATTGTTTTCATGTGCGCGCTGGCCCTTTAAGAGCGGGCACAAATGCGCGTGCACCCTACGGGACAGAGCGGACCGGAGCGGAAGTGAGTGCTGGTGTCTCCATGGAAGGAGATGGGGACCAGCGCTCACAGATCCATGGCTGCGGGCGTCGGGAGGTGAGTAAATCTGATGGCCTGCGACCATGGACGCTACAGTATCCCCCCTCTTACGCTCCCTCTATTTGGGGCCAGAGCGAGAGAGGATTTTACTAATGAGAGCAGGGGCACTGAGGTTCTCTTATGGCTCCCAGGACCTCTCCTCAGGACCAAACCCTCTCCAGTCCACCAAATAGAAAGTCCTTCCCCCTACCCTTTTGCAGTCCAGGATCTCCCTCACCTCGAACACATCAGAAGAACCGCTGGGAGCAACTGTGGAACTGGAAGTCTTGCTGTAGCGGTTCAGGACCAATGGTTTCCGGAGGGACACATGGAAGGAGTTGGGGATTCTGAGGGTAGGAGGCAGCCACAGCTTATAGGAGACAGGGTTTATCTGTTGCAGAATCTCAAAAGGACCGAGGATCCTGGGTGCAAACTGTATGAAGGCTCCTTCAAACTAATGTTTCGAGAGGACAGCCAGACTTTGGTACCTGGAAGATACTGAGGCGGCTCTCTTCTTTTTGTATCCGCTTTTCACTTCATGCAATCAACTGCCAGCAAAATAAAGGACTGGGTCTGTTGCCAAATTTGCAGAAACTCCCCAAATGTCAGCAGCAGGTACCTGAGATGTAGTCGACACAGGAAGAGGGACTCTAGGATGTTGACTGTACACAATGTAAAACGGAGTGAAAGTGGTGGACTCACTTGTGTGGTTGTTGTACTAGAACTCGGCCCATGGAAGAAGCTGTACTCAGTTAACATGCTGTAAAGAGATGAAGTGGCGGATATAATTTTCCATGAGCTTGTTGATCTTCTCGACTTGCCCATTGGACAGGGGGTGATAGGCTGAGGAAAAGTCCAATCTCACATCCAGGAGTTTACAGAGGGCTCTCCAGAACATTGGGGTAAATTGAACCCCCCTGATCGGACACAATGTGAAGGGGCAAGCCATGCAAGCGGAAGATGTGCTGAATGAAGAGACTCGCCAGTCGGGGAGCAGAAGGTAGGCCGGTCAGCGAGATAAAATGTGCTATCTTCGAGAACCGGTCCACCACCACCCAGACGGTGTTGCATCCTGCTGAGGGAGGAAGGTCTGTGACAAAGTCCATCGCAATGTGCTGCCAGGGGGCATTGGGTACAGGCAGAGGTTGAAGCAGGCCAGAAGATTTTCGTATATAACCCCTCTCCAAATTCTCCTTGATATAGGCTGACATGGATAAAGTCTCTGGCAAGGAGAGAGGATATACCATTCCACGGGGAAGAGAAGCATTTGGAACTAGTTCAATGGGACAGTCATAATTCCGATGTGGAGGCCACGTCTCAGCCTCTCGCTTGCTGAAGACATCCGCAAAACTGGCATACTGAGATGGTAGATCGGAGAGTGACTGAGGCAGAGGGGGCATAACAGGACGAACTTGTGACAGGCAATGGCTATGGCATCTGGGATCCCATTGAAGAAGTTCTCCGGAACTCCAGTCAAAAACCGGGGAGTGTAGGCGAAGCTATGGCATACCCAGCAGGATAGGATTGACAGCCTTAGGTTGTACACGGTAGGCGATCTGCTTCGAGTGAAGAGCTCTGACCGATAGTGTCAACGACTCCGTGATGAACACAATCGGATCGGGCAATTGTAGACCATTCACAAAGGCAACAGCTAAAAGGTAGCAGCTGCTCCGGAGTCAAGATAGCCAGAGGAGGGATGTGACATCTCTCCGGAGGCGATGGCCACAGGAATCGATAATTTGTAAGAGGTTTTTTTTTTTAAATAACATTTTTATTGGTTTTCCAACAAGCATAGTACAAGTTAAACAAAACTTTATATTAACAATCAGACAGATGACATCTTCAACTCACGCAGGAGCGTACACAATGTTTTATTTGAAACTTTGTCACTCATCAGCATAACAGTAGTCCATATTTTCTGCCTCCCTTCCTTGACAATACTGGAGAAGTTGTAAGTTAAAAAGATCAGCCTTTATTGCATTACCATCTCCTTGAACTCATGACCATGCTACCTTGACCCATATATGTCAATTCCTTAATACCATTATCCTCGTGTCCCCCCTATCTTTCATCCTCGCCTAGCCTCTATGTGCTCCACCCCATCCTTATCAATGCACTTTTAAATTCCCCAAATTCCCTTTAATGTCTTCTGTGAGATACCAGGATGTGTATTTGAAATTCTCCATCATTTCCCTTATTTCCCTTGCAGGCAATTGCTCTATGAATGGCCTCCACCGTTTAAAAAATCCTGAGGTCTTTTGTTTCTTATGTTTTGTCGCTTCTATTTTGTCTGAAAACATACAGATTCTCATTTGTTGGTTTACATGGTGTAGTGAAGGGGTGTTGTTTTCCAGCCAACATTTCAACAAGCTTCTTTTAGCAACGAGAAATATTATATGTATCAGGGAGGGAACATGTATTGGAGATTCTGCCGTTTCCTCATTAATTAAGCTTATAGAGTGAAAAAGCAGCAGCATAGGATCAGCTGGTAACCTTTTGGCCCAGAGTGCTTGCACGTAGTCCAAAATTTCCTTCCAAAATTTTTGTGTCTCTGGGCATGACCATATGCCATGGTATAGGTCGGTGCCCGATTGGTTACATTTTGGACAAGCATGCAATCTATGTGCACTGGCTGTCGTTGAGGGAATATTGAAAGCATATATTGCCTAATGGATAAGTTTAAAGTGTGATTCCCTCCATACCTCATTCACTACACATTTCCGCACTATCTTCCAGCCTTCCAAGAGAGGGGTTTTAATGTCTTGCATATTCAGAGTGCGTCTCCAGTACGCAAACTGAGCCCTCGGCGCTACCCTAATGTACAGGTCTCGTATTATTTTATATAACATAGACAATGATGTTCTGTGTGACTCATCTCCAATCACGTCATCAAAGATATATTCTCTATCGTTTCTGGTTCCAAATTCCTCACCAACTTTGTGCAAAACGATTTAACCTGTAAATATTGGAGGAAATGATTCGGGGAGATCCCAAACTTCTCCACCAACTCCGGCAGTGTGCTCAATCTGGGCTCTGAGGCATGGAGTATGTGACCCACTGTCGCTATTCCCCGTTGTTTCCATGCTGTGAATAAAGAACTAGAGTGTCCTGCTGGAAATTCCATGTGAGACCATAATGGTAAGTATTTGGATAATTGAAATGAAAGCCCCATCTTTTTCCTCACCTCCTTCCAACACATAATAGTGTCCCGCAGTAACACCGATCCTTTTACATGTCTGGGGAGCGATGCTAGTCTGGTATGTAACAGCGAGATGAGATCATGAGATCCCGCTAATGCCCTATCCAACTCATAATTTGAATAATGACTAGTCCGATGCAGCCAATCCGCCACATGTCGAAACAAGCTGGCTATATTATATCCCCTCAAATGTGGTATATTTACTCCTCCTTGCCAGTGATAGCCCTGCAGTTTGACCATTGCAATTCGGGGCCTTTTGTTTGCCCATATAAACTTTAAAATATTAGTATTAAAATCTTTAACATCCTTATGTTTCAATAGAATGGGCAAGGTCTGGAGCGGGTACAGTAGTCTCGCGAACGATATCATTTTGACCAAATGACATCTACCAAATAGCGAAAGTGGCAAATTCGCCCATCTAGTAAGTTCCATTTTTATCCTCTGGAAGAGCGGTTTATAATTTAGTTTATATAAAGTTTCCGACGTTTGCCCTATCTGAATCCCTAGATATGTTATGTGTGATGTCGCTATCCTAATACCTGTCCGTTGAATTTCCATGTCGCCCCTATGATCATGTGGGGATAATCTCAGTAATTCGCACTCCGTTGGGTTAATCCTAAGCCCTGCAAAGGAGCCGTAATGTCTAATAAGGTCAAAAACCTTCTGTAGGTGTTGTGAGGGTTGTGACATAAACAGTAGAATATCATCTGCAAACACTGCTGACTTCACCTCCCTATCACCTATGTGTATACCCGCGTACAGCCCGTCCCTTTCTAAAGCATGGATAAGAGGTTCCAGCGCCAGGTCGAATAGCAAAGGTGATAGGGGACATCCCTGTCGTGTGCCCCTATGTAGCGCGAACGTCGAAGACCTAAATCCCGGCGTACAGACTGCCGCAGTGGGATCCGTGTACAGCGTTCTCAAGTACTGCCTAAAGTTCCCCTGCACATTGAACTTGTCCAGAACCATGTTTAGCCATCGCCATTCAACATTATCAAATGCTTTCTCTGCATCTAAAACCACCAAGGCTGGTTGGTCGAATGACGATGGCCAAGCTTTAATCTCGTCCATTACCCCCAGGACCTTTCTGATATTGGTGACTGCAGCTCTACCTTTGATAAAACCCACTTGTGAGGATCCCACTAACTGGGGCATCAGGACCGCCAATCTATTTGCCATTATTTTCGATACCAATTTAAGATCCTGGTTTATTAGTGATATGGGTCTGTAAGAGCCCGGCTGCGAGAGGTCTTTTCCTGCCTTGGGCAATACCTTTATGTACGCCATGTTTGCCGCTGTTGGTATGTGAGTTCTCTGTATCAACGCGTTGAAGTAAGACAACAGCGTTGGAGCTATTTGTTCCAGTAATATTTTATAAAACTCCGCCGGATAACCGTCTGGTCCCGGAGCCTTGCCTCTTGGTAACCCCCTAATTGCCATCTGTAACTCTTCCATGTCAATTGGTGCATTAAGACTGTCTAATTGTTCTGTGTTCAAAGTTGGCATAGATATTCCGGAAAGAAATTGACTTCCCTGCGCGATGTCCGGCGCCTGCCCTTCCTTATACAATTTCTGATAGTAAAGTTTCAAAATGTCATTGATCTTCCTAGGGTCCGTCTGTAAATGGCCGGTCTGGTCCTTTAATTTTGTGATATGCGAGCGAGGTCGAAAGCCCCTTGATAATCCTGCTAACATACTCCCCGCCTTATTCCCGAACCTAAAAAGCTCAGCTTCATATATCGATCTGCCATATTTCTCCTTCCTATCCATCCATTCCTCGAACAATCTTTTGGCTATTTTCATAAAACAGTTAACAGTATTGGGCTATGTTGGCAAGACGAGTATCTCATACATAATCCTAAGCTTGACCATATCCAGCCATTTGGGAAGGTATTTTTATGACTAATTTGCCCCTTTATAACTGCGTTATATATCACGAATCTTCTGTCTTTTAATGGAAAACCAAAACTTTTAACAATTACATAACTTTCCCTTTTATCCTCAAGGGCCCCCTGTATCTCCATACCCGTAATTTTCAGCACTTCACTTTTTTCTGACACGGTGCTATCTCCCGCTTTCCTAACTAAATAGGTTAAATCCTCCGACCAAGTAATAAAATTCTATATCAACCTCACAACATTTAGGCATTCCCCCGGTATCTTTCATATCACTTTATCATATATCAGCATATGTCATCTAGAGTGTGTCTGCTGTATAGTGTTATCATCACAACATACGGGTATAATCAAATGGGTCATTATTCTTGCTTACCCATTGTCCACCCATATCACATTGTCAGATTGACCTCAAAAGTCCCATCTATTTGGAATCCAGAGTCCTTACTTCACCGCTCGCGGAGTCTGTGACATTCTCTTTTCCCTTGGTGGTTGACTCTTCACCGCAGGGGTTTGGGACTGCATGGGCATCTCCTTTTCTGGCACTGTTCTTGCACCCGTCGGCGGTAGGTTCTCCTGAAGCAAATCTTTAAAAACTTCCTCAGCTTCCCGATGATCTGTGTATATCTGCATGGTGCCACTTGGTGTCGTGACCTTTAATATCGCTGGGTATTGTAGCTGGAATTTTAGCGCCCTGTTGTGGAAGGCAGTGCAGATCTTGCTGAATTGTTTGCGCTTTTTAGAAACTTCAGCTGAGTAGTCCCCAAACATCATGACTGATACTCCATTTAGCTTTGTCGGTCCCTGTCGCATTTTGTAGGATCGTAGTAGGGCTTCCTTGTCGGAGTAATCTAGATATCTTACTATAAATTGTCTGGCTCTCTTACCAGCTCCTGATTGTGGCTGCAGGTGTTGACGATCCAGGCCCACTCTATGTGCTCTTTCAACTTTACAAGGACCATTCATGTTTAACACTTTTGGCAAATCGTATTCGCATATGCGTTTCAAATGTAAGGCCGGTATGTTTTCCGGAAGGCCCACTATGCGTAGATTATTTCTTCGGGACCTGTTTTCCAAATCGTCGATTTTAAGTGCCATCTTCTGTTTCTCGTCTAGTAGCTCCTGGAGTGTCCCATGGGTATCGACGGCGTCATCTTCTAACATTGAGATGCGTTGTTCCATTTCGTCTATAAGCGCTCCATGTTGAGTAAGTTCACTTTGAAATTGCTGTAGTGAGGCCGATATAGTAGTCGCTAGAGTGTCCTGTATGTCTGGCGTTATGCGTTTAGCCACTTCCATGGCCAATTTTTTATAATCAATCACATTATCGCGCCAGAAGCTGATCCCATCCCGTCGTCATCAGAGAGTTGATCTTCATGGTCTGAGGAGGAATGACCTGTGATCTGTTTCTCCTTGCGGGTCACAGGCGGCATATTGCTCCCAAGGGTGTGCGCTGGCTTGTTATCCCTTGAAACAATCAGGGCAGCAAGTACAGGCGGTTTGAATGACGAGACCTTGTCGTAAAATGGCGTCTGTCTCCTTCCAGGAGGTACCTCGTGCCTGCGGTTTTCGAAAGCGCCTGTATGTGTCTGCTTATTTGAAGACGTTTATTCTCAGTTGCCGCTCTCTGATTTCGTACCCGTCTATCCAGCACTCCTTAGCAAACTGCAGTAGGATATCAGTAGTGCTGCAAAATGGCGTCTGTCTCCCCCAAATAGGCCTCCCGTATCCACGATTCTCCCCAGAGCCAACCTGTGCCGGTTTATATGTAAAGCTTTATTCTCTATTGCTGCTCTCCGGTGCCGTACCTTTGATTTAGGTAGTGATATTGCGCCTGTGTCTTCTCTCCTCCCCGTGTTGTGCCAGGCAATGTCGGGCGCCGTCACGCGGGAACGCAGGGCTGATATGGCGATTCCGTTGTTCTCTTCTGACTCCTTTCCTGGTGCTCACCCGTCTACCTAGTACCTCCCAGCAAGTTGAGGTCTAATTTTCGTCGTGGACGATGTGGAAGTCGGTCTCTTTAGTTAGTGTAGCACGGAGCGTTCTCTGCACCCTCCTTACATGTCAGCGCCGGAACCGGAAGCCTGGAAGAGGTTTTAACGTTTAGAGACGTCCCACCTAGGGTTGCCTCTCCAACCAACCCTAGGTACTGGAGTTTCCCAGTTTCTGTGGGCATTGGTGCACAAAATGACCCTTAAGTCCACAATACATACATAGTCCAGAGGAGCGTCTGCGCTATTTCTCTTGTTCAGACAACCGGGCTCGGTCTACCTGCATGGGTTCTTCAGGTAGCACACTAGGGGAAGGCAATAGTGGTCTCTGGACCAAGGGTGCTGGTCTGTGGCCCGGCTCTCCTGTCAAACCTCTTGAGTGCGCTCCCGGATTCTCATGTCAACCTGAGTGGCTAACAGGATGAGGGCATCCAAGATAGAAGGAAGGTCGCGGGCCGCCAGTTCGTCCTTGATGTGAGAGGACAGTCCCTGCCAGAAGGTCTCCCCCATTGCCTCATTGTTCCATGCCAGCTCTGCTGCCAGGAAACGGAAGGAGATATCAGACTCCCCTACTGTGGAACCTTCTTGCTTGAGGGTCAACAGTGGCTGCGGCAGAGGATGTTCCACCAGCTCCTCGAACACAGCATGAAAGGACTGCAGGAACAAGGCTAGGTCAGAGGATACAGGTCCTTGTTGCTCCAAGATTGGGTTCGCCCATGCAAGGGCCTTTCCAGCAAGGAGGGAGATGATAAATGCTACTTTGTCCTCCTCGGAGGGGAAGAGATGAGCCTGTAGCCTAAAATGAACCGTGCATTGGTTAATAAATCCTCTACAGGTTCTGGGATCACCGTCATAGTGAGGAGGAAGTGGCAGAGGAACTGTGGATCCGGAACAAACAGGAGGAGCAATGGGCACAACAACTGCCTCTGGAGGAGGAAACGGAGGAGGAACAGTGAGTTGATCCAGAAGGACCATGATAGTATTTACCACTTCCAGGAGTTGATCCTGATGAGTGCGTAGGTCATGCATCTCCGAGTGTATGTTCTGCACTGCGGACTTGGGCTGGCCAGCGAGTTCCATGGCCTGAGCATACTGTCACGATCACACGGAATTTGGACCCACTAAACCACTCCGCCATAGCGGAGAGGCAGCTGACCTAGTCACAGTCTATACAAAGGTCTAAAGCAGTTCGTAACACACGGGTACCTGAACTAGTCCAGACAGTGGCTGTGGCTTCAGCACGGATAGAGGTAGGTGCAGAAGGTTGCGCCAGACGTGGCGTACAGTACAAGACGTGGTAGAAGACACTGGAAGTGGCAGGACACACTGGACGTGGTAGAAGACAAAACGACAGCAGGTGCAGTAGACACGACTCCAACACTAGTAGGCATAGGAACAAGAACACAGCACGGGATACAGGAACAGGTAACAGGGCACGGGTAACAACTGGAATGGGAAAACACTAAGGGACGATTTACAAGACAGACTTGGGATATACTAACAACGCTCAGGCAAGGATCCGAATGGCAGGGGCCTTCTTATAGTCCAGGAAATCATGTGAGTTGATGAGGATGATTGTTTTCATGTGCGTGCGCTGGCCTTTTAAGAGCGGGCACGAGCGTGCATACGGATCCTACGGGACACAGCGTACCGGAGCGGAAGTGAACGCTGGTGTCTCCTAGGAAGGAGACGGGGACCAGCGCTCACAGATCCATGGCTGCTGGCGTCGGGAGGTGAGTAAACCAGACGGCCCAAGGCCATGGACGCTACACGCACGGCATGACATAGGTAAAACAGCAAAGGTACCTATGTAAAGTGCACCCTGACCAGATTACCCGTTCCAGCGACTGCAGAACATACAACTACCCAAGGTAGGTGTGTATGAAAATGTGCTCGTATGTGTAGACCTGTTCTCATGGTGGCCTGAACCCTGGCCAGTATTTTCCCCACTGCAGAAGTTGAGTCTAGTGACAGGGGAACAGCTTTTATCCCAAGTATTGAACTGGTGTTTGTACAATGACTAAGATATCAGCAGCTCTCTAGATGCTGTCTCAAAGTTAGTTTGTTTAATAATGGTATTCAAGAAGTGTTGTGGGAATATTAAATGCTGGGGTTACGTTTTATGTAGAGTTCTAGATCAGCGTGCCTTAGCATTGGACTATTGGAGGCATGTATCAGATAAAAGGTACAGCAGCGGGATATTCCCATTTGAAAAATTTTTTTTGTTGTGAAAGAGCAGAAAATTCTGTGCCGTATATATAAAAAGAAGAATCCGTTTGTATGTATCAATTTAGTTACTGCTCAATGTGAATGTTTAATATAAATATGTAATTGTTAACGTTTCTCTTCAACTGAATTATCTGATCAAGATCAAAAAATGATTATGCGATGAAAAGATTGTTCTCCACAGGAAGTGTCTAAGAGGGAGCGGAAGGTGTGAAAACCAGATTATGACAGAATGTGGACGGATAAAGGAAGGTAAACCGGTAGCACCCAAGGCACTCTTGATGGCACTTGCATTAATGGTATGTGGCCTCACATATGCCCCGAAACTGCAAGAATTAATTTGGTAAGATCTAATTGGTATGTCCCTGGTATTTACAGTTGTTGCTGCTAAATTCTGTTAGAACTGTTTGATTTGCCTACAGAACAGTCATGGCATACCGGTGCCAACCTTATCATCACACCCGACTCCCACGAAGAGAAGAGACGAGACCTTGAGAGGCCTCCCCAGGCAATACAAATCCGAGTAAGAAAAAATTGGTTTCAGACACTTGTCAGATAAACATATGGTATCTGTAAATATTTCTGTGGATAGGAGCTGTTACAAGTAATCAGCTCAGAACAAGGTACAAATCACACTGAAAAGTGTAACACCAAGTGCAAATAAAATGTACCCACTTACTACACATTATCTAGGTGCCCTGCCCATTGGGACAGATAAGTTTTTCATGTATAAAGGTGTTAGTTTGATTAAGTTTAAGGACCTGTCATTATTATTGTATGTACTTACAATTACTTTTATATTATGTAGATGTTGTTATAACCAGATGAGCATTTATTTTAATAATTAATAAGGGTTGGGTCTCCAGCAAGTGCCAGTAAATATGATCTAAAAGACATTAACATGATGAACTCCATCACTGAGATACGGCAGGCGCAGCCTGAGCCAATACAAAGCACTTCATGAACTGAAGGCAGTGCCACAATTCTAAGCAGCCGCACAGATAAGTTACTTGCCGGAGGAAAAGGACAGATGAGGGTTTGTGGTAGTCACAATAAAACTCCACTAATTAGTCTACGAGGGAATTCAACCAAGGCTCACAGTATAAGGTTCTGTGTACAGCCCGGTGACATCAGCAATTGTCAAAGGAAAGTAAAGACCAAAGACCTGAGTGAATCCGTCTCCAGTATCCAAGTGTTTTAATAAGTAAGTGACCCGGAGAAGGGTAATAATAAATCCCCCACTGGACACCAACTGTCAAGGTTTGTGGGTATGTGGACCCACTAGGCCACACCGCCGTAGCGGGGAGGTAGCTGGCAAAACAACAGAGCACCCAATCAGTACAAAGTCCTGCACAAGGGTACCTGAATAGTCCAAACAGGGCCAGAGGCTTTAGCATGGATGGAGATGGGTGCAGCAGGTTGCACCAGACGTGGCGGATGACAGCAGGTGCAGCAGGTTGCGTCAGACGTGGCGGATGACAGAAGGTGCAGCAGGTTGCGCCAGACATGGCGGATGACAGCATGTGCAGTGGGACGGACAACAACAGGTGCAGTAGGTTGCGCCAGACGTGGCGGATGTATGACGACAGGAGCAGCAGAACACGACTCCAATCACTAACAGGTTCAGGAACAATAACACAGCACGGGATACACGTAGCAGGGCATGGGTAAACACTAAGGAACCATTTGCTAGGACTAACATGGGAATACTAACGTACGCTCAGGCAGTGAGCAAAGGGGCAGGGCCCTTCTTATAGTCCAGTTTGATCATGAGCTAATTACTGAGGTTCTACATGTGCGCTCACTGGCACATTATGGCCGGGTGCGAGCACACTACGGGACACAGCAGAGTGGAGCGGAAGTGAGCACTGGCGTCTCCTGGGGAGGATATGCGGGCCAGCACTCACCAGACCATGACTGTAAGTAACCCCGACGGTCCGCGGCCATGGCTGTTACACCACCATACAGCCTCACTCCACAATTGTGTTGGCGACAGTCAGTGAAAAGCAGAAGACAAAAGAAGAAGAGGATGATGATGTACAGTACTTGCCAATGAACTGATGGGACCCAAACCGGAGGGGTGATAGCATGAGATTGGTGATAGTATTATTGTATTAGTTGAGGCCCTATTGTCTGAGGTTTATAATTATAATGTGTGTAAATATGCCACGGTACTGCAAATTACAATCTGAGGTGTTTTATGTGGAGTTATGAGGTGAAGGTCACTGTTTGTTGTCACTCATAAGTAAGAAGTACATGGCAGCAATGAGAGCCCTAAGGTTATGTTACCTGGGTATATTTAGGTTTGAGGAAGATGCTGCCCACGACCTGTTATATCTGCAGGGGTAAAGGTCCCATTAGGAATATTGAAACACAATTCTTATGACCAATACATGTGCCGTGGCAGGAGAAGTTTGGATTATTGCCAACATTAGTAGGTTTAACAGTAAAGGAGGCATATAATACAGAGAAATAAGCAGAAATATTTGGCAATGTTACAGATTATGTATTTGATGTTTTGAATGTAACTTCTGCATTTGTTAGATAATTCATATACAATAGTGTGAGATGTTTTGAGTGCTGCCCAAGGGGCATGTGCCAAGTAGTTGCCCCAGCATGTTGCCATTATATAGACCTTTTTAGCATTACGCAGGTCAAGTATGACATAGAGCAAGAGTGGCCAGATAGGTTGTCATGCCTAGACCGTTCTAACTTGTTCGAGGGTATTGGGAGATGGATAATGGGTTTGCTCCAGAGTGTCCTGCAGGGTTGTTTTTTTATGTATTGCATTATATTTGCTTCTGAGCCTCATATTTTTTTGGCCTGACAAAACTTTTCCAATGCCTCGCAGCAAAGGCTCAAATAATTACCAACCAGCCTGTATCCTTTGCTCAAGTATATTTGATGACTGAAATGAGTATGGGTTAAGTAAGTCCACAAGGGGGGATAAGCCCTGCTTTAAATACCTGGCTTGGATACAAAATGTCCTCAAATAAACAAAAGGTGGGAAATGTGAAAGTGATTAAGATAATGTTTAAATGAATTCTGTGCAGCAGCCATCTTGCCTTGGTTTCCATCTTGGTTCTTTTGTAATGAATAAGAAAGTCATTACTCCTTTAACACAGGTTTTTATGTTTCTGAGTTGAGCTATCTTTGATCCTGGTTCCCATATGAGGCTTGGAAGGAAGGAACAGTGAGTGAGATGGGAAGAGGGAAGTCACATTCAAATATGCATGTGAGTATGTCTCCCCCATCTTACAAGAATATTCTTTGCCACCTGCAAACCCTGATGTGTGAAGAATTATAATAATGCATTTGGAATGTATCGTATGTCTGTAACTGGCTGAATTTGAAATATTGGCACATTGCCTCTGATTGGTTAACCTCAAGCCTACACCCCTGTTAAATGATATTATTGTAATTGAATTGGCAATAAACCGCAGAGGAGCATTTTGAGCATACCAGCAGCGACTGTGTGTTATTCTTTCTCTCTGATATATCGATAAAACATGATTTTAAACTGGATAAATCACTGGAGGGCGGGTATCGGTTGACATACCCATTACAAATTTCAGTCTAATATATTTTGACCCATGATTGCGTTAACACATGTAAAAGAGCTTGGCCTGAATGTTCTTGCCTCCATTTTTGCCTCCAAACTTCTGAAATATCCATGATGACCTACTTTGTCTTAGAAAGTGAACCTGGGGCGTGGCCTGGCGAGACACTGGAAAGATGTGCTTCCTAAGTGCTTCCAGACTTAATCTCAGTGAATCCTATTCTATTCTCATCCCACTCAAGGAGCAAAAGTACTGTACCTCACTACCGGAGACGGAGAGAAGGTCTGGGAAGTTATTTTTATAGATTTTTCTGCATTTATTTACCCATAGTTTGTGGCCTAGCGCCACGTGTGAAGTCGGGGGTCTAAATTTTGGGTGCCATACGCTCCAAGGCCCGTCTCTCCCCAGACACCTTGCCATCAATACTCCCCGAATCTGACAGAAGTTTATATATTTATCTCTCGATCCAGAGTCTGAATATTACTGCCCTCCGAGTCCAGGGAATAATAGGGGCTCTTTGCTAACACCACTTGATCTTGATACTGAGTTACCTCAACCAGCACAATCTATGAAATAAAAATCCGACTCACCCCATTGAGACTTGAGAAGAGCCATCGTTATTTACCATCTAAAGGGCCCCTAACCCAATTATTTTTGTTGCTGATTGGTTGATTAGTACTGACTTTGAAATACTTCCTTTACCTGCCGGACATTACTTGGTACTAACCCTCCCTGCAGGGCCATTGTAATTTTTCTTAAATTTTCTCTGGGGCCAAGTTGATGATACCTCAGTGATATCTATCGCCTCTTTTGCAAGCGCACCAGAAACACCTATGACTATGTAATACCCTTACAACAGTGGTGAGCCCAAATAGAGAAAATACTTCTGCTATGATATCCTCTTAGCTAACATGGTGAAAATAGGCCCGAAACACACAGGTAGAGACTCGCGCTCCCACCCACAACCTACACAAGCAGAGATGGACAAATTTGTTAAAAAACAAGGGGGGAAAGTCTAATCAACCCAAATCATCCTCACCATTAACAGACATTCCCAAATGAGGAGACTCAGAGTTGGAGCAACTTTGCGAGGATGAGCAAAATATGGAGGAAAAAGACCTTCCAGTGTCTAGGTCTTTTATGAAGCGAATATTGGCTAAAGCGCTGGAACCGCTTGCCAACGATCTCTCTGATATTAAACAAGAATTTTTACAAGTTGGTAATAGAATTTACGTGCTAGACAAGACACAAATGGCCTTAATTTCCTCCTCTACTGACCTCACCACTTGCCTACAGTCTCAAGAAGAGCACATTAATAAAATCTATTCCATAGAAGACCACGAAAACAGAGATAGGAGGAACAACCTCCGAATCAAGGGTCTGCCTGAGTCAATTGCCAATGAGGATATCCTTAACGCTCTGACCGAGACGTTCCATAAATTCCTGGACCCCCGAAGATCACCCAAACCTTGTCATTGAGAGGGCTCACAGAACACTCAGACCACATGGACATCATTTGCAGAATTTTGGACTACAGAATTAAGGATCGCATCATGTAGAAAAGAAGACTATCAGAAAACGTTATTTTTGGAGAGAATCAAATTTCTATATACCAAGATTTGGCACCATCCACTATATACAAACGAAGGCTCCTGAAACCCTTTACGTCTGCACTACGACAGAAGCAGATTCAATTCCGCTGGTTCTATCCGTTTGGACTTTCCTTCTCCGTAAATGGGAAGAGATTCACAGCTAGATCCCCATCAGACATCAGAAATATTTGCTCTGAACTCGACATCTCTCTGGAGGTTTATCCTAATCTGGAAATGGTGCATGACGCAACCCGTCTCTAACATATTCCTCAATTACCTCAATGGGAACCAGTCCATACACCTACGAGTGAAAGAGTACGATGCCGACTTCACAAGACTCCAATGGCCTCTTCATTATCAGACCATTCTTGAATACAAAGTGACTCTAACGTCTAATGCTCTACTCCCAAGAACACATCCAGAAGTGGGCGTCCTTTTAAAGACCTGTTCCGAGTGTGAACAGAGACTGTCTATTATATTCATATTTATTTACCATAGCTAGACTTGATTGATTCTGAGAACTGGTCAGAACTGTTTATTCATATATCACCATGTCTCTGGAATATCTCTTCGTACTGTTACGTTGAAATGTTTAATTGTACTCTAGCTCTCTATTGCTTCTAATTTTTGGTTTCGCATGTAGCTATTGGTTGTACATATGTCCTACTAAGGAATGATGCAACCAATCCATATGGTTTCTATGTACTCTTGAAGCTGAACTTAGATAGTGAGAGAATATATGTTGACTTATACTTTCTACTGCACTCGCCCCAACCTGCTGTTAGTATCCAAGCGTTCATGCTAGAATGCCGAGTTATTTAGCATCTTTCTTTCTTAATTCTGAACTCTATCTTTTCTTTTACTACTCCTATATATGTTTATTTTCGAGGGGGGTAATAACACTCATGGACAGAAGATTATTCATACCACATATAGACATATTTCTATTACCCAGTTCGGTAGACCCAAAAAGTCTAAGGAATACCCTGTTACACCAACGTACCTATACCTGGTTTCCTAGTTCTAATCTGATACCATTCACCTCAAGATTTTCTCTATTGCACTACCACGTCAAATTAATTTTGTTCGCTTGCAACAGTTGATAATGGTGAACCAGTTCACCGATGTTACACCTATAATATTGTTAAAAACTGTACTAGTTATGTTTATGTTCCTTTCATCCCTTGCTCCCCTCCCCCAATTTATAGGACATTTCTTCTTCTTCGAGAAATACCGATTCTAACTTCTCCGACTCAGCAAAGTCCCAATGAATAACTCTCTACCAACATGGTCAATAGTCTCTTCAATGTTAGAGGCCTAAACTGACCGGTCAAACGATCGCGAATCCTTCATTGTCTTAAAAAAACCAAAAGCAGACATTGTATTGTTTTAAGAAACCCATCTACGGGCGCATAAGTCCCCTACTTTCTGTAGATCGCACTACAACCTATGGTTTCATTCACATTCCGCAATCAAAAACTCCTGTGGAGTCGCAATAGCCCTCGCCAAACATGTACCTTTTGTTTTACATGATACACTTTCTGACAGCGAAGGCAGATACATATTCATAAAAGGCCTCTTGGCTGGATCACTAGTTACTAGTTACAATGCTCTCACTAATATAACAGTGAAATCATTTTCTCTCTTTAACCCCTTCGCGCCATTTCACATACAGTTACGTCATGGGAGATGGCCTTTTCCCGCATCTCCACGTATCTGTACGTGAAGGAGATGGAGCTGGCTCAGGAGCTGAGCCAGCGACATTACCACCGGGTGACAGCTGTATGTTACAGCTGGCACCCTGAGGTATCGGCCAGGACCGGAGCTAGCCTCCGATCCGACCGATTAACCCCTCACATGCTGCGTTCAATAGAGATCGCAGCATGTGAGGAGTTTATAGCCACCGGCGCCCCAGCAACGTGATCGCTGGGTTGCCGGTGGCTGCAAAGGCGATCGGAGGGCTGATACTTACCACCCGGTCCGCCAGTAACGGAATCCTCCTATGCCCCGTCGTCGGCGGGGCCCAGGAGGCTTCCGGTACCATCGGCAAGATGGCGCCGGCTCAGCTTCCGGCTCAGAAGCTGAGCCAGCGTCATCAGCAGTGGGTGTCCGCTGTATGTTACAGCGGACACCCCGATCTATCGGCAGGAACCGTAGCTAGCTCCGATTCCTGTCATTAACCCCTTCAATGCAGCGAATCAATGCATTCGCTGCATCAAAGTGGTTTGTATGCAATCGGCAGCCTTGCTATGCGATGGCAAGGCTGGCGACTGCTACTATAGCAACAGGATGCCTAACAATGGCTTCCTATCTGCCATTACGTTAGCCGATTAGGCCCCACCCGGAGGCTGAGCCTGATCGGCTTGCTGTCAGTGAACAACTGACAGTTCTAATACATTGCACTACATAGGTAGTGCAATGTATTAGAACATCAAACAAACAGTTGGACCTTCAAGTCCCCTAGTGGGACTAAAGAAAAGTGTAAAAAAAAAGTGTAAAAAAAGTAAAAATAAAAGTTGTAAAAAATAAAATAAAAGTTTCAAATAATAACACAAAACACAATCGCCCTTTTTCCCTTATCAAGTCATTTATTATTGAAAAAAATAATAAAGCCATAGATATTTGGTATCGCTGCGACCGTAACGACCTTAACTATAAAAATATTATGCTATTTATTCCGCACAGTGAACGCCGTAAAAAAAAAAAAAAAAATACTGACATAATTGCTATTTTTTGGTCACTTTGTCTTCCAAAAATTGAAATAAAAAGTGATCAAAAAGTCGCATGTACCTAAAAATGGTACCTATAAAAACTATAACTCGTCTCGCTAAAAACAAGCCCTCATACAGCTCCGTCGATGAAAAATTTAAAACCGTTATGGCTCTCACAACTTGGTGACAGAAAAAATCCATTCTCTTTACAAAGGTTATTTTATTGTGCAAAAAGTTGTAAAACATAAAAAGTGCTATAAATTAGGTATTACCGGAATCGGACTGACCTGCAGAATAAAGCTAACATGTAATTTATAATGCGTGGTGAACGCTGTATAAAAAAAACTAAAAAAATATGCCAGAATTGCTGTTTTTTGGTCACCTTGCCTCCAAAAAAAAAAGGATAACAAGTGATCAAAAAGTCGCATGTACCCCAAAATGGTACCAATAAAAACTACAGCTCATCCCACAACAAACCAGCCCTCATACCACTACGTCTATGAAAAAATAAAATTAGTCAAGGCACCAATAAGCCAGGAAATAAAATAAGCAGTTGTGCCGGCCCGAGGGGAACGTTTCTTCTGTTTCAAGTGGCGAATTATCAAGGCCCCTAAAATTAGGGAACCAGGAAGGGGAGGGCCCAAACATATCTGCTGGAAGTGAGGGCGCCCGTATTATACCAGGACAATACTTTCCCAGCAAAATTCCCCAAACTTCAAAGGTGCCGAGTGTGGACCAAAAGGGGAATAAGTAAAGACCATTTATTAGTGAGACACCGGCCTGTGCAGAAAGGATTGTGTCACAGCATAACACACATCTATGGATTATTTTATTGTTTTTTTTTACCCCACTATACCACCTGACTATGCCCCTTATATACTCCGCCCGCCTTGCATGTACCCCAACATTATAAACGGAAACACCAGTAAGACTCAAAACAAAACTACTACAAGCAAAATCCACGCACCAAAAGCCAAATGGCGCTACCTCCCTTCTGAACCCTACAGTGTGCCCAAACAGCAGTTTACTTCCACATATATGGCATCGCCATACCCGGGAGAACCCTTTTAACAATTTTTGGGGTGTGTGTCTCCAGTGGCATATTGGCATATCTATTGAAAAACCATTTTCACTCTGCAACATCGAGTGCACACCAATTTCTGCCAATCACCTGTGGGGTTAATATGCTCACTACACCCCTAGGTGAATACCTTGAGGGGTGTAGTTTCCAAAATGGGGTCACTTCTGGAGGGTTTCCACTGTTTTAGTCCCACAGGGACTTTGCAAATGCGACATAGCGACCAGAAACCAATCCAGCAAAATCTGTACTCCAAAAACCAAATGGCGCTCCTTCCCTTCTGAGCCCTACTCTGTGCCCAAACAGCAGTTTATGACCACATATATGGTATTGCCGTACACAGGAGAAGTTGCTTTACAAGTGTTGGGGTGCTTTTTTTCATTTATTTGTTGAGAATATGAAACATTTTCAGCTAAAACTACGTCTTATTGAAGAAAAAGGATTTTATTTATTTTCACTGCCCAATTCTAATAAAATCTATGAAACACCTGTGGGGTCAAAATGCTCACTACACCCCTAGATGAATTCCTCAAGGGGTGTAGTTTCGTGAATCGAGTCACTTTTGGGGAGTTTCCACTGTACTGGTACCTTAGGAGCTTTGCAAAAGTGACATGGTGTCAAGAAACCAATCCAGCAAAATCTGTGCTCCAAAAGCCAAATGGCACTCCTTCTCTTCTGATCCTTACGGTATGCCCAAATAGCAGTTTATTACCACAAATGGGGTATTGCCGTGCTCCAGAGAAGTTGCTTTACAAATGTTGGGGTTCTTTTATTCCTTTATTTGTTGAGAAAATGAAAAATTTTGAGCTAAAGCTACGTCTTATTGGAAAAAAAGGATTTTTTTTTATCTTCACTGCCCAATTCTAATAAAATCTATGAAACCCCTGTGGGTTCAAAATGCTCACTACACCCCTAGATGGATTCTTCAAGGGGTGTAGTTTCCTAAATGGAGTCACTTTTTTGGTGTTTTCACTGTTTTGGTCCCTTAGGGGCTTTGCAAATGCGATGTGGTCTCTGCAAACCATTCCTGCTCAATTTGAGCTCCAAAAGCCAAATGGCGCTCTTTCCCTTCTAAGTGTGTCCAAACAGCCGTTTATGACCACATGCGGGTTATTGTTTTACTCGGGAGAAATTGCTTTACAAAAGTAGTGGTGCATTTTCTCCTTTTAGTCCTTGTGGAAATTAGAAAAAATTAGCTAAACCTACATTTTCTTTGAAAGAATGTAGATTTTCATTTTCACGGCCTACTTCCAATAATTTCTGCAAAAAATCTGCGGGGTCAAAATGCTCACTATACCCCTAGATAATTTCCTCAAGGGGTATAGTTTCCAAAATGGGGTCACTTTTGGGGGATTTCCACTGTTTTGGCGCCGCAAGAGCCTTTCAGACCCGATATGGAGCCTAAAATATTTTCTAATAAAAAGGAGACCCCAAAATCCTCTAGGTGCTCCTTTGCTTCTGAGGCCTGTGCTTCAGTTATTAAGTGCACTAGGGCCACATGTGGGGTATTTCTAAAAACTGCAGAATCTGGGCAATAGATATTGAGTGGCGTTTCTCTGGTAAAACTTTCTGTGTTACAAAAAAAATAGATGAAAAATGAATTTCTGCAAAAAAAAAAAAGAAATTTGAACATTTCACATCTACTTTGCCTTAATTCCTGTGAAACATCTAAAGGGTTAAGAAACTTTCTAAATGCTGTTTTGAATACTTTGAGGGGTGAAGTTTTTAAAGTGGGGTGACTTATCGAGGGTTTCTAATATATAAGGCCCTAAAATTCACTTCACAACTGAACTGGCCCCTGAAAAATAGCCTTTTGAAATTTTCTTGAAAATGTGAGAAATTGCTGCTAAAGTTCTAAGCCTTGTGATGTCATAGAAAAATAAAAGGATGTTCAAAACACGATGCCAACTAAAGTAGACATATGGGTGATGTTAATTAGCAAAAATTTTGTGTGGTATTACTATCTGTCTTACAAGCAGATACATATAAATTTAGAAAAATGCTAATTTTTGCAATTTTTCGCTAAATTTTGGTGTTTTTCACAATTAAATACTTAATGTATCGAGCAAATTTTGCCAGTAATATAAAGTAAAATGTGTCACAAGAAAACAATCTCAGAATCGCTTGGATAGGTAAAAGCATTCCGGAGTTATTACCACATAGAGTGACACATGTCAGATTTGAAAAAATAGGCTGTGTCCTTAAGGCCAAAACAGGCTCAGCCCTTAAGGGGTTAAGGACCTGCTACTTCCCACCCCATCCCCACTAACACGTATTTCAGACTTAATACATCTATACATCTCAAACAAATGTCTCATGTTTTTTGCAGAAACTACAGAGGAAGTTGCACTTCTTGACATAGAACAATCTGTATTATATAATCTATTTACCGCCTAGTAATAGGTTGCTATCTAAAAGTAGAATGTATGATATATGTGGTACATAAAGCAAGCTCTAAGTCACGTGGGGCCCAGTCGGAGCGTCATCATTATTAGAAAATCTCCAGCACTTCCTGAATAATTCATGAGGTTTGAATTGCACCATTTAGTACAGAATTTTTAAGTAAAGTATATTAGTAAGTTACTTAGTTTCACATAAATATATTTTGGTCCCCGGATAACCCCTTTAAATACAGTAAAATAAAGGTGTTTTTTTATATGTCTAAAAAAAATGAAAATATTAAAAGTTTAAAAAAAAAGACCTTTTCCCATTTTCTCCCAAGCACAATGTAAAAAAAAAAAGTTAACATAACCAGTATAACTGCGTCCATAAATGTCCGAACTATAGCAATATATCATTATATAGCCCACACGGTAAATGGCGTAAAAAATTAAAATCGCCAGAATCACAGTATTGGTCACTTCATCTCCCAATAAAAAGTGATACAAAAAGTCTCATGTACCCCAAAATGGTACCAATAAAAACTACAGTTCTCCCAGCAAAAAGAATAAACCCTTATACCGCTCAATCGACAGCAAAAAAAAAACGTTATGGCTCTCAGAATATGGCGAAAAAAACTCATTTTATTTTTAACAATCAGTTTTTTCCTTGTAAAAGTAGTATAACATAAAATAAAACTGTATAAATATGGTATCGCCGTAATTTTATTGAGCCACAGAATTAAGTTATCATGAGGTTTTTACAGCACGGTGAATGCTGTAAAAGTGAAACCCCCCGAAAAGATTGAGGAATCACTGTTTTTTTCCTATTCCACACCACAAATATTTTCTTTTTACGTTTTCCCACTACACTATATGGTACAATACATGGTGCCGTGAAAATCTACAACTCGTCCCGCAAAACACAAGCCCTTATACAACTATATTGATGGAAAAATAAAACAGTAATGGCTTTTGGAAGGTGGGAGGAAAAAACGAGAGTGAAAATCACAAAAATTCCAACATTGACAAAGATATTAGATCTTTTATTTGGGCAGGGGGTACTCCTAGAATCGCCCTGGGCACACTACAGTTACCCACTGGGCACGGTGGACTGGCCCTCCCGAATTTATACCTCTACTTTCTTGCCAGCCAACTGGTGTATGTTTGGTGGTGGTTTACTCATAGACACTTTAATCCCTGTACGGAGCTAGAAGCTTCACTTCTCGGTTCCTATAAAGCCCTGGTGAACTCTATATATAGAAAGGCTCCTTCTCCAGGACATGCACTCACAATCCCAATGAAAACCACTCTGAATGTCAGGCAAAGATCTTTGTTACTCTTTGATTCAGAGTCCTCGTGACCTAGGACACCACTTTGCTATAACCCGCTTCTGCCGCAGTTGAGGAGCCTCCCTAACCCTAGCAAATGGACAACCCTGGGTATATTGACCTTGGAAGATGTAGTAGTGGATGATAAAGTAGCTACTTTTGCACAACTTCGGTCCAAGCACCAGATCCCGACTGATCTCAGGTTCCGCTATTTCCAGCTTAGTCATGCCCTTTGGGCAGAGTTTGCAGGATATAACGTTAGACTCTCTACGTCCCTGGTGGAGGATTGAGTGACGCGAGAGACATTGGCTAAGCCATTATCCACACTTTATGGGCAATTGTTAATTGTATATTTTAAAAAACTTGATAGAGCCTTGGATCGTTGGTCTCAGACTCTTTCCTCCGTGTCTACAGATGATCATAAGGAAATACTATCCGCTTTAACAGGTCCATTGATATCTACAAGGGACCACCTTATTTAATTGAAATTTTTCCACCAAATTTACTACACCCCTTCCAAATTATTTAGAATGGGATGTTTACCTACTCCTGTCTGTCCATGGTGCCACGGAGCTGAGAGCTCCTTCCTACACATGTTCTGGGAATGCCCAATTATTAATCATTTCTGGGCTGAGATATTGGAGTTCCTTGAGCTTAAAGTGGGACTACCTCGTATACTTGATCCCAGAAAGTGTCTTTTATTATTGCTAGAAGAAATTATACCTACTGTTGCTGTTGGATCTCTCATGACACTCCTCTTGTTCTATGCTAAAAAGACTATACTCCTGAAATGGAAACATCAAAAGGTTTCTACATGCTCAGCATGGATTGCGTTAGTTAGTTAATTCTACTTTGCCACTCCTTAACCCCTTCCCGCACCATGGTGTAAATAAACGCCCAGGCGAGCGGTAACTTCGCACCTGGGCGTGCAGTTACGTCCGCGCTTTAACAGTTAACCGCCGGGCGGTGCTCCACCGCAGCGGCGGATAACTGTGAAGGGTGTCTGCCCTGCACTCCCCGTTGCCGATCAGCGGCCTGTCGCCGCTGAAATCGGCAATTAACCCCTTCGATGCGGTGGTCGATTGTGATCACCACATTGAAGAGGTTTAGAGCAGATCGGCAGCCCCCACATGCATTTGCGGGGGCTGGCAATCCTTATCACGGCAACCAGAGGCCAGAAAATGGCCTCCGGGCTGACATGTACGGAAGCCTCGGAGGAGCATCCTCCGGCCGGTCCTCCGAGGCTTCCTGTCAGTGTGACTGTGACGTCACAATGACAGTTAGAACACATTACACTACGTGGGTAGTGTAATGTGTTCCAGCAGCGATCAGAGCTGCAAGTTTTCGTGTCCCCTAGTGGGAGAAGTAAAAAAAAGATAATAAAAATGTTTTTAAAAAGTGTAAAAATAAAAGTTAGAAGTGACATAAACAAAAAATGCTTTTTTTCCTATAATAAGTCTTTTATTATAGTAAAAAAATTAACACGTTAAAAAAAGTACACATATTTGGTATCACCGCGTTCGTAACGACCCCAACTATAAAACTGTAATATTATTTTTCCCGCACGGTGAACATTGCGGAAAAAAAAACGAAAAACACTGCCTGAATCACAATTTTTTGGTTACCACCCCTCCCAAAATATACAGTAAAAAGTGATCAAAAAGTCGCATGTACGCCAAAATGGTACCAATACAAACTATAAACCGTCCCGCAAAAAACAAGCCCTTACATGGCTCTCAGAATATGGTGACACAAAAAATTATTTATTTTATAAATAAGTGAATTTATTGCACAAACGCTGCAAAACCTAAAAAAATTATATACATATTGTATCGCCGTAATCGTATTGACCCGCAGAATAAAGTAAAATTGTCATTTATAGCCCAGGGTGAACGTCATAAAAAAAAAAGAATAAAAAACATTGTCAGAATTGATGCTTTTTGGTCACCTTGCTTGCCAAAAAATGGAATAAAAAGTGATCCAAAAAATTTCTGGTACTCCATAATGGTACCAATGAAAACTACAGATTGTCCCGCAAAGATTAATCCCCCGCACAGCTCCGGTGGAGAAAAAATTAAAACGTTCTGGCTCTAAGAATATGCCCATGCAAAATGTGCAGAGTGTCCAAAAGCGGATAAGATTGGGCGCCATTTATCAGTGCGACACCGGCCACATATCTATGAATTATTATTTATTTACTGCATTATTATACCCTCTTATTATACCCTGATGTACCCCGCACAGATAACATATGCCCCCACATTATAAACTGAAACACCAGTAAAACCTCAAACAGAACAACTACCAAGCTACATCTGCGCCCCAAAAGCCAAATGGCGCTCCCTCCCTTCTGAGCCCTGCAGCGTGCCTAAACACCAGTTTACGTCCACAGATATGGCATCGCCATACCCGGGAGATACCAGTTAATATTTTATGAGGTATTTGTCTTCAGTGGCACAAACTGGGCATAACATATAGTGCACTAAAATGGCATATGGGTGGAAAAGTTTAATTTTCACTCTGCACCATCCGCTGCACATTAACCCCTTCGCACACCACGACATAGCATGTCGTAGTGTGGGGGGGGGGGTGATGCATGGAGCGTCCCACGTGAAAAATAAAGAATTTAAAATGGCAAAATCGCTGTTTTTTGGTCACCTTGGCTCTACCAAAAAATGTAATAAAAAGCGCTCAAAATGTTGTATGTACCAAAAAATCGTACCAATAAAAACAACCGTTCGTCCCTCAATAAATAAGCCCTCACACCGCTCTATTGTCGGAAAAATAAAAAACTTATGGCTCTTGGAAAGCGGGGAGGAAAAAACTAAAAAGGAAAAGAAAAAAATGGATCAGTCCAGAAAGGGTTAATTACTTTCTAATGAAAAAACATTTATGACCACACGTGGGGTATTGCCGTACTCGGGAGAAATTGCTTTACAAATGTTGGGCAGCTTTTTCCTCCTTTATCCTTTGTGAAATTGAAAAAATGCAACATTTTAGTGGAAGAAATGTTGATATTCATTTTCACGGCCTAATTCTAATAAATCCTGCAAAAGACTTGTGGGGTCTAAATGCTCACTATACCCCTAGATAGATTCTTTAAGTGGTGTAATTTCCAAAATGGGGGTCACTTTTGGGGGGTTTCGGGAGAAATTGTTTTACAAATAAAATGTTGGGGTGCTTTTTCTCCTTTATTCCTTGTAAAAATTAAAAATGGCTACCTTTTTTCAGAAAAAAAGTAGATTTTTACCTTTACAGAATAATTCCAATGAATTCAGCAAAGCAACTGTGGGGTCAAAATGCTAACTTTACCCCTAGAAAAATTCCTTGATGAGTGTAGTTTCCAAAATGGGGTCACTTTCCAGGGGTTTCCACTATTTTGTTCCCTCCAGTGCATTGCAAACGCGACACGGCACTGAAAACTATTCCAGCAAAATCAGAATTTCAAAATCCAAATGGTGCTCCTTCCCTTCTGAGTCCTGCTGTGGGTCCAAACAGCAGTTTATTACCACATTATACTCTTTGCACTAGCACTTTATGAACACTATCGGTTTTCCTTAGCTTCTTTACCTTAACATTGATTGTTTATACCTTTCAATGGATTTTCAATTATTTAAAGGGAAACCTTTTACATGAATATATAATATGATCAGATATTTGGTAGCATTGTTACCCTATTTGTACCATAAATGTCAGTAATCGCTCATATCTCTTTTACTAGGGTCTTGTCCTTTCATCCATTCTTTTAAAATTTGTTTGTTTATTTATGTGAATAAAATATTTATTTTCTATATATATTTCTGGCTACAAACCTGACATGGTACCTAAAATATATGCTAAAAAAAAGGAGGCCTCAAAATCCTCTAGGTGCTCCTTTGCTTCTGAGGCCTGTATTTCAGTAAATTAGCGCACTAGGGCCACATGTGGGATATTTCTAAAAACTGCAGAATCTGGACAATAAATAATAAGTTGCATTTCTCAGGTAAAACTTTCTGTGGTGTAGAAAAAAATGTATTACAAATGAATTTTGTAAAAAAAAAATGAGATGTTAAATACTTTTGTGTCAAAAAAGACAAAAGTATAATAGGTATGATACCTTTATTGGCTAACCATAAAAGTTCTATATGCAAGCTTTCAGAGCGCAGAGGCCCCTTCTTCAGGCAGTTTACAAATGAATGACTTAGAAAAAAGCACAACATTTAGATGTTACACAAAGACAATTAGTACATGAGGTGATACATCATTAAGATAAGCCGGGGCAATAAAACTGAGGTTATAGGGGTGATGACTTAGGAGTTAAGGCATCTGGAGTCAGTCTGATGGGGGATGTGATGTGTGTCCATGTAGTGGCTCATAAATCCAGGTGTTAGATTGAGGCCTTGTGTCAATGACTGGTATTTTATCATCATCTTGAATTCCCAAATTTTTCTTTCTCTGTTGTTTTTAAAATGACCCTTCAGAATGAGTACCTTTAAATCTGCCAAACTGTGATCAGGTCCAGAGAAGTGTTTTCCCACGGGTGTATCCACCTCCTGTTTTATTGTATGTCTGTGAAGATTCATCCTGGTTTGTAGTTTTTGTATTGTTTCTCCAATGTAGATTGGAGAAACAATACAAAAACTACAAACCAGGATGAATCTTCACAGACATACAATAAAACAGGAGGTGGATACACCCGTGGGAAAACACTTCTCTGGACCTGATCACAGTTTGGCAGATTTAAAGGTACTCATTCTGAAGGGTCATTTTAAAAACAACAGAGAAAGAAAAATTTGGGAATTCAAGATGATGATAAAATACCAGTCATTGACACAAGGCCTCAATCTAACACCTGGATTTATGAGCCACTACATGGACACACATCACATCCCCCATCAGACTGACTCCAGATGCCTTAACTCCTAAGTCATCACCCCTATAACCTCAGTTTTATTGCCCCGGCTTATCTTAATGATGTATCACCTCATGTACTAATTGTCTTTGTGTAACATCTAAATGTTGTGCTTTTTTCTAAGTCATTCATTTGTAAACTGCCTGAAGAAGGGGCCTCTGCGCTCTGAAAGCTTGCATATAGAACTTTTATGGTTAGCCAATAAAGGTATCATACCTATTATACTTTTGTCTTTTTTGACACAAAAGTATTTAACATTTCATATTGTCTCTGGCTAACACGGTACTACACTATTTTTTACTGTACTTCGTAAAAAAATAATGAAATTTGTAAATTTCACCTCTACTTTGCTTTAATTCCTGTGAAACGCCTAAAGGGTTAAAACACTTTCTAAATGCTGTTTTCAATAATTTGAGGGGTGCAGTTTTCAAAATGGGGTGATTTATGGGGACTTTCTAATATATAAGGCCCTCAAAACCACTTCAGAACTGGTTCTTGTAAAAATCACCTTTTGAAATTTTCTTGAAAAGTCTTGTAACGTCCTAGAAAAATAAAAGGATGTTCAAAAAACGATGCAAACATAAAGTAGACATATGGGAAATGTTAACTAGTAACTATTTTGTGTGGTATAACTATCTGTTTTACAAGCAGATACATTTAAATTTAGAAAAATGCTAATTTTTGCACATTTTCTCCAAATCTTGGTGTTTTTTACAAATAAATATTGAATTTATCAACCAAATTTTTTCACTAACATAAAGTACATTATGTCACGAGAAAACGCTCTCAGAATCACTTGGATAGGTAAAAGCATTCCGGAGTTATTACCACATAAAGTGACACATGTCAGATTTGAAAAATCAACTTCGTCCTGAAGGCCAAAACAGGCTCAGTCCTGAAGGGGTTAAAGAGGTTGTCCGAGATACCATCATATTTTCAAAAACCCCTTTAATGCATGTCATTTGTAAATGTAAATACATTTGTAATATACTTACATTTTCTAAAGTGGCCCCGTTTCCAGATCCTGCCATAGGGAACTTGACTGGTGACATCACTCTCTGCACTGGTTCTGCCGCTTTGTTGATCTTGAATTATTTTCCGGGTATACGACAAGTCACTTGTGACGTGGTGTATATCGGCTTTATCAACCACAGGGTCTTCCTCTTGACTTTCATTGTTTATCAGCCTTTTGGTTTGTCCTGCAGCTGCTGCCGTGATGAGCAAATGTTATACCCAGGATAGGAAAAGTAACACAAAGATGATATAACCGGATCCATCATATCTGTAATATCCAGACAGTCTAGAGATCCGCAGTGAGAATTTCGTGTGTTATTTGCAGAAGGATCTGGCCGCAATTTGATGTGTTTATGCAAGATATTGGGCGTGGTTAGGGGGCGTGGCTTAAAATGCCCCTCTTTTCCGAATTCAAAAGTTGGGAGGTATGGTTAACAGCCAGTGACAAATGAGATGAAAATATTTTTTTTTTTGGATCATATAATGTGTGCAATTCATTTATTTGTTTTGTCAAAAACTATTTGGCTGGCATTTCTCCCCCCTAAAGTCCCCTAGACGGAAATGCTGCGGATTACAGTAACAGCCATGTGGATTAAATTCAAACAAATCTCATTCATGTGCTGCCGTACATTTTCTGCGCGGAAGCAAGGCCAGCCTTTGGGGTGTGCAGTAGTAGCGATGCTACATTCAATAATATCTGCGTCCTTAGAACGCAGATATCATTGAATTCTATGACAGAGCAGGGAGGTATCTCCCTGCTCTGCCATAGGCTACAAGCCATTCAGCCTGCAGCCTATCAGGTGCAAGGACAGGATCACTGCGCAGGTCGGTGTGATGACGCCACTGGATCGCGCCAGCCTACACAAGGAGCCTGTCGGGTTGTGGAGCAGCTCCATTCATCGCGCGAACGGATCCTAGGTGAGTACAAGTTTTTTTAATTTTATTTGTTTGGAGGGCACTGTCTACAAGGGGGAGGTGGGGGCTTTATAGAACTATTTTCAAAGGAGAGGTGGGGGGCTGTATGGCACTGTTTACAAGGGGGAGGTGGGGGGGCTGTATGGCACTATCTACAAAGTGAAGGTGGGGGCTGTATGGCGCTGTTTACAAGGGGGAGGGGTGGGGGTCTGCTGTATTGCAGAAAGAGGAGGTGGGGGCTGTATACCATTGTTTACAAGGAAGAGGTGGGGGCACTGCCTACAAGGGGGACGTGGGGGTCTCTATGGCACTATTTACAAAGGGGAGGTGGGGGGGTTGTATGGCACTTTACAAGGGGGGCGTGGGGGCTGTATGGCACTATCTACAAAGGAGAGGTGGGGGCTGTATGGCACTGTGTACAAGGGGGTGGTGGGGAGAAGTATGGCACTATCTACAAATGGGAGGTGAGGCACTCTGCTAGGGGGAGGTGGGGGCTGTATGTCAGAATCTACAGGGGGCTGTATGGCACAATCTACAGGGGGGCTGCATGGCACAATCTACAGCGGGGCACTATCTACAAGGGGGCTGTGTGTGGCACCAAGGGGAGGGGGGACATTATACAGTGGGGGGAGCACTACAGGGGGGCAATATACTGTGTGTGGCACTTAGGGGACGTTATACTGTGTGGGGGCATTAAAAAGGGCATTATACTTTGGGGGGCATTATATTTTTTTATGGGGCATTTTTTTATGATGGGTGGGGCGCCAATAGAAAATTTTGCACTGCGTGCAATCTATCTGCAGCCCGGCCCTGCGTGGAAATCAGAGCATGCTGTGGATTTTCAAATCCGCAGCATGCTTATTCTGTTGGGGATGTTCACAGCAGATTTCACCCTTTTTAGGGCAAGGAGACACAGGGCGGATATGCTGCAAAAAAGTACACAGCGTATCCATCCTTGAAGTGGCAGGTAATTCCGCCCGAAAAACCACACCAAATTGTAGTTCAGCTTTTCAGGAGAAGTCTCCGCTGTGGAAACAGTACTAGAAAAAAAATGGTTAATCAGTTTCTCTGGATTTTTATGCAGTGTGTGGATGACATTTGTTTAAATCTTATCCACTCTGCTGCTACTGTAATACGATGTGGATTTTCCGTAATTAAATCAGTTTTGGAAAATCCGCAGTGTTTACACTGTGCGCAGAGGCGTAACCACCGCTGTGGCAGCCAAAGCGCCATCCGGTGGCGCCGCTAGCAGCCGCTATGTAGCGACGCCACATTCAATAGCATCGGTGTCCTTAGGACAGGATTAGCGCAGGGACATGATTCCTGCACAGGCCACTGTGATAACGTCACTGGATCACGCCGGCGTACACAAGGATTCTATTGGCGTAGTGGAACAGCTCCATTTGTCGCGGGGTCTAGGTGAGTACAATTTTTTTGTTTTATTTGTTTGGGGGCACTGTCTACAAGGGGAAGGTAGGGGGCTGTATGGCACCATCTACAATGGGGAGGTGTGGCACTGTCTACAATGGGGAGGTGGGGGGGCTGTATAGCACTATCTACAAGGGAGAGGTGGGGGCTGTATGGCACTATCTACAGGGGGCTTTAT
This sequence comes from Rhinoderma darwinii, assembly GCF_050947455.1. Taxonomy (NCBI): domain Eukaryota; kingdom Metazoa; phylum Chordata; class Amphibia; order Anura; family Rhinodermatidae; genus Rhinoderma; species Rhinoderma darwinii. Next base: position 89,866,759 of record NC_134693.1, on the reverse strand, counting down.
GGCATTATCTACAAGGGGAAGCTGGGGGGCACTATCCATGGGGGGTGCTGTATGGCACTATCTACAAGAGGGAGGTGGGGGGCACTGTCAACAAGGCAAAGGTGGGGGGCTGTATGGCATTATCTACAAGGGGGATGTGAGTGGCACTATCTACAAGGGGGGCTGTATGGTACTGGCTACAAGGGGGAGGCAGCACTATCTACAGGGGGCTGTGTGGCACTATCTACAAAGGGGGGCACTATCTACAAGGAGGGGTGTGGCACTATCTAAAAGGGGGGTGTGACACTGTCTACAGAGGAGGCTGTATAGCACTGTGTACAAAGGGCTTTATGGCAGAATCTACAGGGGGCTGTATGCATAATCTATGGGGGGCTTTATGGCACTATCTACAGGGGGGCTGTATGGCAGAATCAACAGGGAGGGCACTATCTATAAGGAGGGGCTGTGTGTGGCACCCAGAGGGGGAACCCAGCCAAAAGTTTGCTATGGGGCCCAGTCTTTCCTAGTTACACCGCTGACTGTGCATGTCCTTACGAATAATGTAGAAGAGGTGAAATCAGCACCAAAATGCACACATAACTTGTCCGGAGTTTGCAGTGGAAAAATCTGCAATAAATCCACTACTTTTGTGCGTACCCTTAAAGTTTGACATGCCAGAATGTGTGTGTTTAATGTCCATGCTCGAGAAAAAGGGTATTTGCAGGACACTTTTTTATGTTACTTCTTTTAATAGGGAGAAATATATGAGCTGGAAAAAGTTACTCTTTTCGTCCCCCAAAAACAGACATTCAAGGGTGTCTGACAGCCCCATATTCAGTTGACTTTCAGCAGATCTTGTCAAAAATGGCAAGATCAATCAACCTTAGATATGTGTAATGCCACTTAAAGGGAACTCTTCGTTGGCCGCTGCTGTCAAAAGTTCATTGACGTTTACCCCTCTCCTAAACTCCTCCTCTGACCGTAAATAGTGGTCTGCAAACATTTTGCGCCTTTTATGGTAATAATACAGCAGTCTCGTTCGTTCCTCTTCTACTGCCCGCCCATCGTCGAAAACTAGCCCACCCTGAATGCTTTCAATCAAAAGTAAGCTTGTCACTCAAAAGTAAGGAGGCGAGGTTAACTCGGAAAGGCTTGAGGAATGAAGATATGACTCTTTTCAAACTAAGATATGACTCTTTTATGCTAATTAGAATACAGCAAAGGAAGACTAAAAAACGGAATCCTAAAGGTACAGAGCCTACTTACAAGATAATTATAGGTTACAGAAAAATGATTTTTCACCCACTTCCACCAGGTATTGCTGGTTTAATAGGTGAAATGCTGGTGACAGGTTCTCTTTAGAGATATTAGAAAGGTATTTACAGCATGTGTATAGAGTAGTACAGTTTTAGTTTTGTGGGGCTCAATCACCTTAATATAAAATATACTCTGCAACCTTCAATCTAAAATGTTATCGATTCTAATATCTGCATCAATGCCCAATTACAATGAATGGTTATTGGTCCAATGTGAATGACATCAATAGTACAATAATCATCTAGTATATGTAAGATATAAATGTTCATCATTTTAAGGTGACCCTCTGGGGAAAAAGCTGAAAATATGTCCACCCCCAAAGATATGCTCACCTGGTCCCTGCCGGAGGGGTTCATACGAGTGTCTCCTTCACCACAGCTGCAAGTTCCACTGCCAAGTCACTATTGTTATGAGATGCCCAGGAACCTGTACTATAAAAATAATTCTACGTACGTGCTGACCATATGAAGACCTCCATAGATCGGCAGAATGGCTGGGAACAGGTAAGTATAACGTGCAGCTTTTTCTCTGATGATCACTTTAACAGGTCAACCTGGGTAGATCAAATTTAAAAATAAATGTTTTAATCCCAAGGGTATGTTCACACGGCAGCGCCAAATACAACTGAAATTACGGAGCTGTTTTCAGGAGAAAACAGCTCCTGAATTTCAGAAGTTTTTACAAGTGCACGCGTTTTTCGCGGCGTCCATTACGGACGTAATTGGAGCTGTTTTTCAATGGAGTCAATGGAAAACGGCTCCAATTACGTCCCAAGAAGTGTCCTGTACTTCTTTGACACGGGCGTAATTTTACGCGCCGTCTTTTGACAGCGACGCGTAAAATGACAGCTCGTCTGCACAGAACATCATAAGACCCATTGCAAGCAATGGGCAGATGTTTGCTGACGTATTGGAGCCGTCTTTTCAGGCGTAATTCGAGATGTAAAACGCCTCCATTACGTCTGAAAATAGGTCGTGTGCACATACCCTTACAATGTCGCTCTGTGTGGAGGCCTTTACACAGTATTGCAGAATCAGACGGCACTGTCATTTTTTAACAAACCAATAAAATGTGATTTCGATTTTGTGTAACGAGTTTAGGTTTAATAAGGGCTAGACCTAGAACTTCGTCATCCATAGGAACGCTTTAGGCCGGGGCTACGTACAAAGTATTTATCTCACTACAAAAAAATCACTATGATATATTGTTGTCCATAGGAATGCACTAAGTAGCTTGAAAATCGCTCCAGTCATTTGCTAGCTTAATTTTTATTTTATTTTTAAATCACTACATGCTGGGTACAGATGTAGCTGTCTTTATCTTGACTTTTAACTCATTAAATACACAGTTGCAAGATCCTTTATATTGACTTTTTCAATGGCTTTTGTTGTGTCATATCATTCTGCAGCAAGTTATCAGTCAAGATATAGATGGCCACATCCGTACACTTATCTAAAGCAATTTTGAAGAGATCTTCAAGCTACTCAATGCATTCCTATGGACAGTGATTTATCATAGCAATTTTTTTTATATTAAGATACTCTGTGTGTAGACCTAGTCTAATACATTCCTACGGACATCAATTTATAGCTAACTACAAAACAAAAGTCTACGTCTAGCCCCCCCCCCCCCCCCTAACGCCTCATGACAAAATCTGTTGGGCAGCATACTGAAGGTACATGCCACTTTTTTTCTGCTGAAATCTGTTTGCTTAATTCTGAATGCATCTGTATAAAAACCAAGGATTATGGAGGTACAGTATAGCCCCATACACTTCTTTAGGTTCAAAATTATGGCTCTGTACACCAAGGCTTCTCAACTTTTTTCCACTGGGCCTCACCATTGGTCACGGTCCAGGCCAAAATGTAAACAAATTATCTCAATTTATCTTTCATTTATCTCCTGAACTCAGTATAACTCTAGCACAAAAAGTGTCAATTCTGTTACTAGACCAGAGATTGGTGCAACCAAAACAAAAGCCTGTTTAGCATATGATCACTTCCGTCAAGACTGCCTCCCTAGCTGCTAAAGCAAAAAATCTGTGAATTTTACCTGTCTTTTGACAGGATTGACATCTGTTTTGTAATTCTAATATAATGTGCACAAATTGATGTAATGGATGGGCAATTGGCTGGCATATGTGTCTACCCTAATTATGTTATGCTGTATCTATTTATATATTTTTATGTATTGGTATGTATATGTATGACATTTGTTGGGCTTGAATGTATATGTATAATACAATATGTTTGTGGAACATCTAAGGAGCTGTTATGCCCACGATTCTCATATACATGTGTGGATATATCTGTTTATTATATTATTTATATAATAATAATATATTATTTTTTGTGGTTTTATTGTATTTTGTTTCTATTTAGTATTCATATATATTTATTAATTATTTGTGGAAATATACTTGAAACCACTTAATAGTGGTATATAGTATAATATATGCCCATAATATACACAACTATATAATTATGATTTATCTATATACTTTTGATTAAGATATTCATTTTATGTATTACACATATATATAATTTAATTTCTCCTGGTGGTTTCTGATTGCTCCGGCGATCGCCTGGCTGTCCGGTGGGTGTTTGGGACCCGCTGTACGTCTCTGGGCGGAGGGCCCCCGCCTGGTGGGTATCCCAGGTGCCCATCACCCATTGGACTTTCATGTGTTTTCGTTGAGGCATTCACTGTCTCACCAGGGAATTCTTCACTTTTTTTCACATTTTATACATTTGTATATCTTATATATATATTTTCCATACACATATTATTATTTATAATCTGTCATATTAATTATGGCTCGTTTATATATCACTCATGTGTTATATATGAAATTTGTGTATTATCACACTTTTTTATATGTATATATATACACACATTAGTTTTTCTTACATTTTTTTATATTTTATGTATTTGTATATTTTTATTTTTATTCTATATTTTTTATTATTATTTCTTCTTTATTTATTATGAGGTATATGAGTTTTAGTTACCTAAATACGCATGTATATGTTATTATTATATTTTTATTTTTATATTTATTTATTATTATTTTTATTTTTATTTATTTTTATTTATATTGTTTAGCCTAAAGGCATGGGATGTTTGGGGTATGCATATATAGCGTTGCCAACTGTTTGCACACTGCTAAAATACAGTTTGTATCACATCTCATCGAGAAATATGCATATATATACATGTTTCTGGTAACATATTTATATGCATCGGATAATTGCTGATGTATACTAAAATGGCATTGTATGGGTTGGTATTAATATAATACTAATAAACCAAAAATGTAAATATCTTATTCATAATCTCCCCAATCTTTATTAAGGAATTCTTTATACATGAATCAGGTCTGCGGTATGCGCGCGGCGCTCTCCTGCACTTATCGTCCTCGGACCTGAAGCAGTCTGGATTATGACGGGCATCTCTATTATGCATTGCGTTCTGAGGTGCTCGTCATGACGCTGACGGGATGACGTCGGTGGGTGTGAGAGATGCGCGGCGCGCTATTGGTTACAGGGGTTCCCTGACTGGGGATTTAAAACAAAGCTGTCAGAGTAGCTACTACTCTCCTGACGAAGGTTGCAAAACGCGCGTCGAGGTGCTCGGTGTCCAGGTGCCCTATATCATATATTTACCATGTCCTCCTCAGGTATGTTAAAGAGGCTCTGTCACCAGATTTTGCAACCCCTATCTGCTATTGCAGCAGATCGGCGCTGCAATGTAGATTACAGTAACGTTTTTATTTTTAAAAAACGAGCATTTTTGGCCAAGTTATGACCATTTTTGTAGTTATGCAAATGAGGCTTGCAAAAGTCCACGTGGGTGTGTTTAAAAGTAAAAGTCCAAGTGGGCGTGTATTAGGTGCGTACATCGGGGCGTTTTTAATACTTTTACTAGCTGGGCGCTCTGATGAGAAGTATCATCCACTTCTCTTCAGAACGCCCAGCTTCTGGCAGTGCAGACACAGGGTGTTCTCGAGAGATCACGCTGTGTCGTCACTCACAGGTCCTGCATCGTGTCAGACGAGCGAGGACACCGGCACCAGAGGCTACAGTTGATTCTGCAGCAGCATCAGCGTTTGCAGGTAAGTAGCTACATCGAAACAACCAGATGATACCACTGTGAGATTTATCTCCAGATTCAATAAAAATTGGAATTTGATTCGCAATATCTTCCAGAAACACTGGTCTATATTGCTTACGGATAAAAGATTAAGGAAGATACTGAATGATAGTCCAGCTATGACACCACGTAGAAGCCCGAATTTACGGGATATGTTGGTTCGTAGTCATTATGTTCCCCCTGTGAACAAATATTTATTTGGATCTAGGGGACCCAGATGGGGCAATGTACCTTGTGGATTGTGTGGTGCTTGCCCAGTAATGGAAAGAACGGATTCTTTTTTGGGGTCAGACTGTGCGAAATCTTTTAGTATAGTACACTTCATCAATTGTAATGTGTGGAATGTGATCTATCACGCGCAGTGTCCCTGTAATAAAATCTATGTGGGGATGACCACGAGGGAATTAAAAGTGCGCGTGATGGAGCACATTCGTGACATTAAGGGCATTGCCAATGGTGAGCTGGATGAGGGTTTTGGTGATCGTAACAAACCTTTGGCTAGACACTTTAGGGACTACCATGACAAAAATTGGAGGCAGCTTAAAATTAAGGGGATTGATCGGATTTATCAGGGGAATCGTGGTGGTGATATCTTTAGGGACCTTTTGCAGAAGGAGACCAAATGGATTGTGATCTTGGATACTATGTCTCCTAAAGGCCTAAATGAATCTCAAAGCTTTGCATCCTTCTTGTAAGTATTGTTTTATGTTTTTTAATATAAAATTTTTAATCTATACTTTTGCTACTCTGACTAGATTCCGTTTGACTGATTCTGACATGAATCCATTTGCCAACGACTTATACATCTGGGTGATGATACGATGGAAAAGAATATCGATGATGAGAAGAATTACTACTATGAAATTCATACCATTATTTGATTTAATGTAATTTTCATCTGTGAATTTTACCTGTTTTTTGACAGGATTGACATCTGTTTTGTAATTCTAATATAATGTGCACAAATTGATGTAATGGATGGGCAATTGGCTGGCATATGTGTCTACCCTAATGATGTTATGCTGTATCTATTTATATATTTTTATGTATTGGTATGTATATGTATGACATTTGTTGGGCTTGAATGTATATGTATAATACAATATGTTTGTGGAACATCTAAGGAGCTGTTATGCCCACGATTCTCATATACATGTGTGGATATATCTGTTTATTATATTATTTATATAATAATAATATATTATTTTTTGTGGTTTTATTGTATTTTGTTTCTATTTAGTATTCATATATATTTATTAATTATTTGTGGAAATATACTTGAAACCACTTAATAGTGGTATATAGTATAATATATGCCCATAATATACACAACTATATAATTATGATTTATCTATATACTTTTGATTAAGATATTCATTTTATGTATTACACATATATATAATTTAATTTCTCCTGGTGGTTTCTGATTGCTCCGGTGATCGCCTGGCTGTCCGGTGGGTGTTTGGGACCCGGTGTACGTCTCTGGGCGGAGGGCCCCCGCCTGGTGGGTATCCCGGGTGCCCATCACCCATTGGACTTTCATGTGTTTTCGTTGAGGCATTCACTGTCTCACCAGGGAATTCTTCACTTTTTTTCACATTTTTCACATTTTATACATTTGTATATCTTATATATATATTTTCCATACACATATTATTATTTATAATCAGTCATATTAATTATGGCTCGTTTATATATCACTCATGTGTTATATATGAAATTTGTGTATTATCACACTTTTTTATATGTATATATATACACACATTAGTTTTTCTTACATTTTTTTATATTTTATGTATTTGTATATTTTAATTTTTATTCTATATTTTTTATTATTATTTCTTCTTTATTTATTATGAGGTATATGAGTTTTAGTTACCTAAATACGCATGTATATGTTATTATTATATTTTTATTTTTATATTTATTTATTATTATTTTTATTTTTATTTATTTTTATTGTTTAGCCTAAAGGCATGGGATGTTTGGGGTATGCATATATAGCGTTGCCAACTGTTTGCACACTGCTAAAATACAGTTTGTATCACATCTCATCGAGAAATATGCATATATATACATGTTTCTGGTAACATATTTATATGCATCGGATAATTGCTGATGTATACTAAAATGGCATTGTATGGGTTGGTATTAATATAATACTAATAAACCAAAAATGTAAATATCTTATTCATAATCTCCCCCATCTTTATTAAGGAATTCTTTATACATGAATCAGGTCTGCGGTATGCGCGCGGCGCTCTCCTGCACTTACCGTCCTCGGACCTGAAGCAGTCTGGATTATGACGGGCATCTCTATTATGCATTGCGTTCTGAGGTGCTCGTCATGACGCTGACGGGATGACGTCGGTGGGTGTGAGTGATGCGCGGCGTGCTATTGGTTACAGGGGTTCCCTGACTGGGGATTTAAAACAAAGCTGTCAGAGTAGCTACTACACCTCCTGACGAAGGTTGCAAAACGCGCGTCGAGGTGCTCGGTGTCCAGGTGCCCTATATCATATATTTACCATGTCCTCCTCAGGTATGTTAAACTACTGATAATGGTCATTTCTTTGTAATTATCGTGCCATTTCTCACACTGCTTTTAGCAGGGTTACCAGCATGGTCATGCTGTTTGGAGCTATATAGCACATAAACTTACTGCACTGTGATTTAAATTGCCATGTTGATCGTGCTTTATGAAAATATAAGTGTTATTCACTTCACCTGAGGTATAGCTTTGTATTTATCATACCATTTGTAGTACTCATTTTTTCATACTGCTTTTAGCATGATTACCAGCATGGTTATGTTGTGTGAGCTATATGGCAAATAAACTTACCGTACTGTGATCTATATTGCTATGTTGATCGTGCTTTACGATAATATAAATGCCATTCACTTCACTTGAGGTGTATCTACATTTCATGAGGAGTCTGTAAAGGATCTGCCAGGCACAGCGGGGTTAACTCCCAGAACTAATCAGTCAGCACCTGAGAATACATCCCTGAGACTGACTCCTGCTTCCACCATTCAGGCTGGCAGGCTTAGGAGTGGGAGAGCCTATCGTAACCTGGCCAGACTCAGCTAGCTCCCGCCCTCGGTCTATTTAAGCCTGCACTTCCTGTCCCTCGGTGCTTGTTATTGCTTTTGTTTCTTTCCTTGTGGTTCCTGGCCCAGCTACAGCTCCTGCTATTTTTGATCCTGCTCCATACCGACCCTGGCTTACCGACTACTCTTCTGCTTTTCGTTTGGTACCTCGCACACTCCTGGCTTGACTCGGCTCGTTCACCACTCTGGTTGCTCACGGTGTTGCCGTGGGCAACGGCCCCTTTTCCTTGCTTGTGTTCCTTGTATGTTTGTCGTGTTTGTCGTGCACTTACTGAGCGCAGGGACCGCCGCCCAGTTGTACCCCGTCGCCTAGGGCGGGTCGTTGCAAGTAGGCAGGGACAGAGTGGCGGGTAGATTAGGGCTCACTTGTCCGTCTCCCTACCCCCTGCCATTACATAATAACAAGCCCATACCTAGTCTACCCCTGGTCCCTGACACCACTATGGATCCCCGTGAGACCCTGGCTCAGCAAATGCAGGGTCTCTCCCTACAGGTCCAGGCCCTGGCTCAGAGGGTCAACCAGCCTGATGCTACCCTGGTAGTTCCCCGCACCGCACCTCTTGTACCCCACCTCAAGTTGCCCGACCGGTTCTCAGGGGACCGGAGGACTTTTCTCTCCTTTCGGGAGAGTTGTAGGCTTTACTTTCGTTTAAAGCCTCATTCCTCAGGTTCTGAGAGCCAGCGGGTGGGTATAATTATGTCCCGGCTCCAGGAAGGGCCCCAAGAGTGGGCCTTCTCCTTGGCTCCTGACGCCCCTGAACTTTCCTCCGTTGATTGTTTATTTTCTGCTCTCGGACTTATTTATGACGAGACTGACAGGACTGCCTTTGCCGAGAGTCAGCTGGTGACCTTAAGTCAGGGTAAGAGACCTGTTGAGGAGTATTGCTCTGACTTTCGGAAGTGGTGCGTAGCTTCTCGGTGGAATGACCCTGCCTTAAGGTGCCAGTTTAGGTTGGGTCTGTCGAATGCCCTGAAAGACCTGCTAGTTAGCTATCCCTCTTCTGACTCCCTAGACCAGGTTATGGCTTTAGCGGTACGACTTGACCGACGTCTCAGGGAACGACAACGTGAACGTTTATGTGTTTTCTCCTCCGACTCCCCCATGATGCCTCCCGAAGCTCCGTTGCTTCGTTCCTCCCCGAAAGATTCAGAGATACCTATGCAACTCGGGGCCTCCGTGTCCCCCCAACAACGTAGAGAATTCCGCAGGAAGAATGGTCTCTGCTTCTACTGTGGGGACGACAAGCATCAAGTGAACAACTGTCCTAAGCGTAAGGTTGCAGCCAGAGAACTTCCGCGTCTAAGTGATCATCGGGGAGGTCACTTGGGCGCACAGGTATTTCCCGTAAATATGAAACGTACTAAGATCTTGCTTCCCTTTCAGGTCTCTTTTGGTGGTAGGTCTGCTACCGGCAGTGCTTTCGTGGATTCAGGGTCCTCTACTAATATCATGTCTGTGGAATTTGCTATGTCCCTTGCTATGCCTCTTATTGATTTGCCTAAACCTGTCCCGGTAGTGGGTATCGACGCCACTCCTCTTGCTAATGGTTATTTTACACAGCATACCCCTGTTTTTGAACTCCTTGTTGGCTCCATGCATTTGGAGCAATGCTCTGTACTGTTGATGCAGGGATTATCGTACGATTTGGTTCTAGGTCTTCCCTGGTTGCAGTTGCATAATCCTACGTTTGACTGGAATACTGGGGAGCTAACCAAATGGGGTAATGAATGTTGTACGTCATGTTTTTCTGTTAATTCTATTTCTCCCCCTAAGGAGGCGAATACGCTACCCGAGTTTGTTCAGGACTTCGCTGATGTTTTCTCTAGGGAGGCCTCCGAAGTGTTACCTCCTCATAGAGAATACGATTGCGCTATCGAATTGGTACCAGGAGCTAAGCTTCCTAAGGGTAGGATATTTAATCTTTCTTGTCCCGAACGTGAAGCTATGAGAGTGTATATCCAGGAATCCCTGGCCAAGGGTTACATTCGTCCCTCTTCTTCTCCGGTAGGTGCTGGCTTCTTCTTCGTGGGGAAGAAGGATGGTGGTCTTAGGCCATGCATTGACTACCGTAGCCTGAATAAGGTCACGGTAAGGAACCAGTATCCCCTTCCTTTGATTCCTGATCTCTTTAATCAGGTTCAGGGGGCCCAATGGTTTTCTAAATTGGATCTACGGGGGGCGTATAACCTTATTCGCATCAAAGAGGAGGATGAGTGGAAGACTGCGTTTAACACGCCCGAAGGCCATTTCGAATACCTCGTCATGCCCTTTGGGTGGTGTAATGCCCCTGCGGTCTTCCAGAATTTCATAAATGAGATTTTGAGAAATTACCTGGGGATTTTTCTGGTAGTGTACCTTTATGACATACTGGTGTTTTCCAAGGACTGGTCCTCCCACGTGGAGCATGTCAGGAAGGTGCTCCAGGTCCTTCGGGAAAATAAACTGTTTGCCAAAACCGAAAAATGTGTGTTTGGGGTACAGGAGATTCAATTTTTGGGTCAAATCCTCACTCCTCATGAATTCCGCATGGACCCCGCCAAGGTTCAGGCTGTGGCGGAATGGGTCTAACCTGCCTCCCTGAAGGCGTTACAGTGTTTTTTGGGGTTTGCTAATTATTACAGGAGATTTATTGCTAACTTCTCGGTCATCGCTAAGCCCCTTACGGACCTCACTCGCAAAGGTGCTGATCTCCTCCACTGGCCTCCTGAGGCTGTCCAGGCTTTTGAGGTCCTTAAGAAGTGCTTTGTCTCGGCCCCGGTGCTGGTTCAGCCCAACCAAATGGAGCCATTTATCGTGGAAGTTGACGCATCTGAGGTGGGAGTGGGGGCTGTCTTGTCCCAGGGTACCAGGTCCCTCACCCATCTCCGCCCCTGTGCCTACTTCTCCAGGAAGTTTTTGCCAACTGAAAGTAACTATGATATTGGCAACCGTGAACTCTTAGCCATTAAATGGGCATTTGAAGAGTGGCGCCACTTCCTGGAGGGGGCTAGGCACCAGGTAACGGTCCTTACCGACCACAAGAATCTGGTTTTCCTAGAATCTGCCCGGAGGCTAAACCCGAGACAAGCTCGATGGGCGTTATTTTTTACCAGATTCAATTTTTTGGTTACCTATAGGGCTGGGTCTAAAAATATTAAGGCTGATGCACTGTCGCGTAGCTTTATGGCCAGCCCTCCTTCGGAGGAAGATCCTGCTTGTATTTTGCCTCCAGGTATAATCATTTCCTCGATCGATTCTGATTTAGTCTCTGAAATTGCTGCTGATCAAGGTGCAGCTCCCGGGAACCTTCCTGAGAACAAGCTGTTTGTTCCCCTGCAATTTCGGCTAAGGGTACTTAGGGAAAATCATGACTCCGCACTATCTGGCCATCCAGGCATCCTGGGTACCAAACATCTCATTACCAGAAATTATTGGTGGCCTGGGTTGCCTAAAGACGTTAAGGCCTACGTCGCCGCTTGTGAGGTTTGTGCTAGGTCCAAGACTCCCAGGTCCCGACCAGCGGGCTTACTGCGTTCGTTGCCCATTCCCCAGAGACCTTGGACACATATCTCCATGGATTTTATCACCGATTTGCCTCCATCCCAAGGCAAGTCGGTGGTGTGGGTGGTGGTGGACCGCTTCAGTAAGATGTGCCACTTTGTGCCCCTCAAGAAACTACCCAACGCCAAAACGTTGGCTACCTTGTTTGTCAAACACATCCTGCGTCTCCATGGGGTCCCTGTCAATATTGTTTCGGACAGAGGGGTACAATTTGTTTCATTGTTTTGGAGAGCCTTCTGTATGAAGTTGGGGATTGATCTGTCCTTCTTCTCTGCCTTCCATCCTGAAACCAATGGCCAAACGGAGAGGACTAATCAGTCTCTAGAACAATACTTAAGGTGTTTTGTCTCTGACTGTCAATTTGATTGGGTCTCTTTCATTCCCCTCGCCGAATTTTCCCTTAATAACCGGGTCAGTAACTCGTCAGGGGTCTCTCCTTTTTTTTGTAATTTTGGGTTTAATCCACGGTTCTCCTCCGTTTCACCTGGTAGTTCCAACAATCCTGAGGTAGAGGTCGTTCATCGGGAACTGTGCACAGTCTGGGCCCAGGTTCAGAAAAACCTAGAGGTGTCCCAGAGCGTACAAAAAACTCAGGCTGATAAAAAACGTTCTGCTAACCCCCTGTTTATGGTCGGGGATCTGGTGTGGTTGTCGTCTAGGAACTTGCGTCTCAAGGTTCCGTCCAAGAAGTTTGCTCCCCGGTTTATTGGGCCGTATAAGGTCATTGAGGTCCTCAATCCTGTCTCCTTCCGGCTGGAGTTACCCCCGTCTTTTCGGATACACGACGTGTTTCATGCCTCCCTCCTCAAACGCTGCTCCCCGTCCTTGGCTCCCTCGAGGAGACCTCCTGTTCCCATCCTCACCCCGGAGGGGGTGGAATTCGAGGTGGCCAGGATTGTGGACAGCAAGATGGTCCAAGGCTCCCTCCAGTACCTGGTCCATTGGAGAGGATACGGGCCCGAGGAGAGGACTTGGGTACCCGCCCGGGATGTTCACGCTGGGGTATTGGTCAGGAGGTTCCACCTGCGTTTCCCCAGTAAGCCAGGTCCACTTAGAAAGTGTCCGGTGGCCCCTCATAAAAGGGGGGGTACTGTAAAGGATCTGCCAGGCACAGCGGGGTTAACTCCCAGAACTAATCAGTCAGCACCTGAGAATACATCCCTGAGACTGACTCCTGCTTCCACCATTCAGGCTGGCAGGCTTAGGAGTGGGAGAGCCTATCGTAACCTGGCCAGACTCAGCTAGCTCCCGCCCTCGGTCTATTTAAGCCTGCACTTCCTGTCCCTCGGTGCTTGTTATTGCTTTTGTTTCTTTCCTTGTGGTTCCTGGCCCAGCTACAGCTCCTGCTATTTTTGATCCTGCTCCATACCGACCCTGGCTTACCGACTACTCTTCTGCTTTTCGTTTGGTACCTCGCACACTCCTGGCTTGACTCGGCTCGTTCACCACTCTGGTTGCTCACGGTGTTGCCGTGGGCAACGGCCCCTTTTCCTTGCTTGTGTTCCTTGTATGTTTGTCGTGTTTGTCGTGCACTTACTGAGCGCAGGGACCGCCGCCCAGTTGTACCCCGTCGCCTAGGGCGGGTCGTTGCAAGTAGGCAGGGACAGAGTGGCGGGTAGATTAGGGCTCACTTGTCCGTCTCCCTACCCCCTGCCATTACAGAGTCATTATTATTTATGATTTATGACATCATAATTGAGGTCATCTGGTTTTCTTTTAAAATAATTTTTATATGTCTATAGTATATACTTGGGAGGGGGGTTATTTTTGTATTGATGTATATTGTAAAGTACTAAAATAAAAATTAAACTATTTTGATAAAATAATTGTATGATATCAAGATCTCTTTTTTTGGTTTAATATATATGAATATTATGGAATGTTGAGTATAATAGATTGGCAAGAAATATATTTATATAGGTGATAATGCCTCCCTAGCTGCGCCTCACAAAAACTGGGCAGCGCCTCACTAGCAAAGCCCAATTCACAGTTTGAGAAGCACTTCTGTACAACATAGGGCCTCACAAATCGGTAATACGGCCATGTGGTTGAGGATAAAGTCATGAATATTTGTATATGGCAGCTTGGGACTACTGGAGGACATTTCTACTGGAGGACATTTTTGGTTTGTTAAGTAATGGATGATTCTGATGTTTAACATGACACAAATACACCACAATCTAAGTGAACAAGAATTCACTTTCTAGCAAGTCACTACAATTTGTTTCACTTGTACATATTGTGCTACAGATTACTGCTGTGGGGCTTAGAAGGTAAAGAAATGCCAACATTCCCCAGGGTTCAGCTTACTTTTAGCACTGTATCAGTTTCTGAAAGTGCGCTCACTGACCTCACACTGTATAAGCTCCTGAATATTTGTTCAAAATGTATCCAAAAACCAAACCCAAATGTATCCAGGAAACAAAAAACCAGTGGCGTCTGTGTGGCATAAAGTTTTTTATGCCACTTTTGCTACATTGGTTTCAGTGACTCATAAATACCAAGTTCAGTGAAACAAAATGAACTAGATGTGCTCAAACTTCATAATGTATTATCTTCTAATGTTCTGTCCCTGATAACAGAGTGTTTGCTTACTAGCTTGTATTCGTATAGGCCTTGATAAGCGTCTGATAACTTCATGGAGATAATTCATATGGAGGCAGGCGTGGTGAAGGGCTGCCAGACACCCTCAAGGGTATGCAGTTTTTCCAAAAACAGTGCGGCTCTTGTCCATGAGCTGGTCTGGTCATGCATCACAGCCCTGTTGGCTTGATTGGGGATGATCTGCAATATCAAACATGGCCAATTAACAATGGTGGAGAAATAAAAGGAAAAAGCACGGTCCTTGCTCTTGTGGCTGGCTATGCCTGTCTGCGCGTGCGCGGTTTCCGGAGCCGCGCATGCGTGGTCGGGTCCCGGCGGCTCGGAGCTGTGATTGTGTGGTGACTCATCTCGGCACGCGTGATGGGAGCAAAAGCCCAGGCTTTCATTGGCCTGAGAAATCAGCTGACTTCCCGACCTATCGTATTTAAGAGGTCTAATTTGTACAACTCAGAACACCCCTTGAAAAAGCAATCTACGCGAAATGCGCGTTGGGGTTTTTCTCCATACTTGGGAGCTGTCACAACTGAGGAGCCACATGGGTTAGTACTTTCTGTTTTTTTCCACTAAACTACTACTTTTTGTCATGCTGTTACCGGGTTATCTGCATATTTAGACATTGTCTTAAATAGGCTATTTCTACTATTGGTTCTTTTTTGAATTAATTACTAAACTGGTACTGAGTGGATTAAATGTACTCACTACTATAAATAAATCACTACCTCGGTATCCCCTATTACTGTTTACAGAGACGCATTATACTGGGAATTTTCAGAAAATACTTTGGACACAAGTGTTCTGTTAGCCTTATTACATTGTTCTAGGGACTTGTTTTAGAGCATATTTTTTGGTAACCTGTTTTGGGAAACTTTCCCGATGAATGTGACATATACAAACTGTATTAATTAAAGTAGCTTTGTGGCTCCACATTGTCTCCTACTTTGGAGATATGCAGTTATTGGGTTTGTAGTCTGTTTTTTAACCATGGATTTTTGTATTGTCCAATAAAATTTGTAATTTTCTATATTTTGCGCTTCTTGCTTAATAGTTTTGACTCCTTTTCTCGTGTATTTAGAACTACAGTATCTAGCGACGTCGGGAGCGCGCACAAAGCAGAGCGGCTTGATTGACATCGAGCCGCTCACGCCCCTTTTTAGAAAAGATAACCAGCACTAGCTGAGTTATCAAGTTTCAAAAAATAAAAATAAAATTTGACTCAACTTGGGAATAACCCTTTAAGAGTCAGACTACCCCCTCCCTTATAGTAAATGAAACTCTTCTCCAAGGCTAAGAGTCAGACTAGGCATGGCCTTTGCGGTGTGCGACCTGTGCCATTGCACAGGGAGCATCACTTCATCAGCTGAAAGGGGCTGCTGCGCATGTTCCTTTCCCCTGCTTTTTTTTTCTGAAGCGGTAGTCACACCAAGAGCAGACAAGGAGCGCCCGGCCGGAAAGTCAGCTGCAGAGTTGCCGGGCCCAGACGTTCCTTCTCTGCTCTCGGCGTAACTACCACTGTAGCTGCTACAGCGGTAGCGACGCCACATACAATAGTATTTGCATCCTTTGGACTAAGGGGACATTATACCGTGTGGGGGCACAACAGGGGGCAAAATAATGTGTTCTTAAAGGGGTTATAATATATTATATTATTAAATATTATTATAATGTATGGGGGTAGTAAAGGGGCGTTATATTGTGTGGAGGGCACTAAAGGGCATTATGCTGTGGGGGCAATATGCTGTGTGAGGCACTTAGGGGACATTATACTGTGTTGGGACACAAAAGGGGACATCATACTGTGTGTGGGCACTATAAAGGGCATTATACTGTGGGGAGGCATTATATTTTTTTTATGAGGCATTTTTTATGATGGGGTGGCGCCGAAAGAAAATTTAGCATGGGGCGCCATCTATCCTAAGGCCGGCCCTGGGTCAGACTGACCCTCTCCTTTATAGTAAACATGGTCATTCTCCCGACTTTCAATGATGATCGGCTCCTTATCACATAAAAATAGGTAAATATTCATCTGTATTCTCCATAGCAAGAGAGAGACTAAATATGATTATTCAGCTCAAGAACAAAAAACAAAGAATTGTTTTAGACAATGCTGACATAGATATATTAGCTTTAAAGCAACAGGACTTATTAATTTAAAAATGGCTCCTTCCGGCCACAAGATGGATTCCAGATATCCAAAATGGACGCTATCATACAGGACGGAGTATACACAAAAATGGAATAATTAAAAAAAAAATTAATCACTTTCACAGCTCTACTCTCCTTCTCCGTCCCTAGCATGGCTCCACTCTCCGTTTCAGTTCCCAGTATAACCCATTATTCTTGTCAGTCTTAAGGATAACTCTTATCACCTTGTCACTCACCACCGTGGCTATTTTCTCCTTCTCAGTCCCCGGCATGGTTGCCCTCTCCTTAGTACCCAGCATAGCTCCACTCTCCACTCTCCTCAGTTACCAGAATAACACCTTATTCTTGTCAGTCTCAAGGATGACTCTATCACTTCGAAGTCACCATCATGACTTATTTTTTAGTCCCCAGCATGGTTGCCCTCTCTTCAGCTCCCAGCATAGCTCCACTCTTTTCCTTGGTCCTCAGAATAACCCTTCTCTTTTCAGTAATCAGGATGGCTCCACCATATTATCTGTCCCCAGCATAGTTTTTCTCCTCTCAGATTCCTGCATGGCTTCCATTAACTCAGTTCCCTAGCATAGCCTCACATCACTTCTCATTCTACCCAGCATGGCTAACTTGTTTTCCTCCAAAAGATGGCTCTTTCCTCTACAGGTAGTGGCAGGCTGTGCTGCAGCTTATTGTGTGGGATTAAGTCTGTTCAAGTGCAGCATGATGCCTGCTGCACACAGTGTTGCCAACTCCCCTGTTTTGGCTGGCTCCAGGAAGCAGCGCCTTGCTCCTCTGTTCAGCATTCAATCAGTGGATACATCAGTACTGGGAAAGAGGAAGCAAGACATTCAATGCTTGGCAGCTTCCTTATCTCTTATGGCTTCCTCCTGTCCTCTGCTAGGCCTGGCTGTTCCAAGTTGTTTTTCACGGGACACAGTAGCTAGGAGAAGGATCAAACAAGTGTCACTTGTGGTATTTATAAAGGGTGTACCAGCAATTAGCCTGTTCAAAAAGGGTTGTTATGAGTCAGAATTGAAGGTGGTCCACTGGAGGGCCACACCACACAGATAACATGTAATTGCAAATTGGTCACAGAAAAATCTGGTGTTTATTAGTGGAGGTTTCAATTGCATTAGAAGGATTTTTAGAATATCAGAATATCTTCCTTTATAAGAAAGTGCAATCTGACAATAACCATGTGGCACTATTGGGAATCAGATCACTCATTGGTGCACTGCAAACTCTATCAGTGGGGTAAGGGTGTTATTAACAGCAGCCTATCTTCTGTCTAAGAGCTGCTTAGAGTTGCTTCTGTGGTATGCTATTGGCCAACTGTATTTTGGTATTTAAAATGGCTCCAAATCATTTGATCACATTGATTATTGCAGAAGCCTGTGCTCTATGCTGTACATATTTCTCAACTAATGTTTTACCAACAAGACACAACGTAAAATATTCAAAAACATTATTTACGGCCTATTTAAGAGGATCTGATAATTATGACAATGGAAGAATATGGATTCTAGGCTCCTTCACATGCACACATCAAATGCTAAAGAAGAACTATACTTTTAAAAAACTTTTGACATGTCAAAGTGACATGTCAGAAGTTTTGAATGGTTGGGGTTCAAGCACTAAAACCCCAACCAAACACTAAAACAAAGCAGCAGAAGCGCTTGGGTGAGTGCTGTGCCGCTTTATTTCTGATCGGTTTCCCTAAGAGTGGTGTACAGGCTCAATAGAACGTCTTTGAGTCCGTACAACACTCATTCAGAAAGCCGATCAGAAACGAAGCAGCACACTTCTGCCGCTTCCTTTTAGTGATTGGTGGGGGTCTCAGTGCTCGGATCCCCACCAATAAAAACTTCTGACATATCACTATGACGTCAAAGGTTTTTTAAAAGTTTAGTTACCGTTTAAACTATGTCCATCAAGGTAGATCTGTGTGAGACCTTGCTGTTTGATCCAGAGGAAAGACATACCAATGGCCCTCCCCCAACACAGTTATTCTGACCAATTTTGCCTCTTATTGTAATAATTCCTTCCTGAATTAATGGTGGAAACATCTCTCCTATGCACATAAGTAATGATCTCTAGTCCAAATTAGTCCAAATTACCAAATCTTTACACGGAGTCCAGTTTGAATATAGACATATCTGTAAGATCACCTCTTAGGCTTCTTTCACAAGTGTCAGTTGTGTTGCAGCCAACCATGGCACAGCACTGTGATGTTGTGTGCACAGGGCTGTGGCATGATTGGTTGACACAGTCATGTGATGTGATGCCTCAATGGGCTTGACATCGCTACCCAGAGGACCTGTGCCATGTGAAGCAGTGGGCCGCATCAGTGAAATGGGATTTTTTTTTTTTTACTCTAAGTATATTTAAGATATAAGGTGTGTACATGTTACCCACCCACCACCAAATTTTAAAAATAACACACAAAACCAGCATTATAATTATATAAACTCCAAAATGCATTATAGTGACGGGCTAGGCAATGCCCCAAAGAAGCAGCCTCCCTCTCTTAATGCAAAGGCAACTCCTTAATAAACATTTATGCAGAGAAAAAGCAGAGTATGAAACCATATATATAAAAATATAACACATTTTATTAGTCACAGAAATAAGACAAACATTTAAAAAAGCTACATAATGGGTAAGAAGACTCTATAATGTTACAAAATATAGCATGAAAGCAGACTTTCCATATATTTACAAAAATACAATGTATGTTATAGTCCTTATAATAAGGATATATGGAATGGGTGGTATGTTACTCAACAGATGGCTAACCCTACATGTTAAAAACCCATCAAGTTGTGGACACAATGGTCCTGGAAAGAATTCAGGGGAAACCAAACTATCAGGAAAATCTGAAAACCTTACCCATATCAACAATCATGGAAGCCTGGACATCATGTATAAGACCCCCAACGCACGTTTTGCGGTGTGTGCTTCCTCAGGGGGTGCATAGTGTCTTGTTGCAGTCTTGGTCTTAAATAGGGCCAGACCCAGGTGTGTTCTGCTGCTTTTTCTGCCCCCATGAGATTCCGGCACATGTCCGTCGACGCGACCGGAAGTGAGGCATGCCCCACTCCCGGCCTCCAGCGCCGTTGCGCACATCCGGGTTCCTGACGCGTACAGGAATACCGGACATGCGCAGTGCGCTAAGGGAGGCGGGAACGGGGCAGGCGACACCCCCGGCCACGTACAAGCGGAGTGCGCTCCTCATTGGGCAGCTGGGACAGAGAAGAAAAAAAAGGTAACATTTAACTAGTCCTCTGTTAGAGCGGTTAATCCCACCCATTCCCGATATTCACAGAGAATCAACAAATAAATGACAGAAGCTCTGCATTATATATGTGAGAAGAAATTGTAGGTAATACATAAATTTATGTGAACTATAACATTCAGGAATAGGGGAAGAATGAATAACCCCCAATTTATCACAGTGTATAAGTGGTTAAAAATGTGTGGCAGATTATATGTGTAAACATCACAATGCCATGCAAGATCATGATAAACCTCATAGGATGAATATTGTTATCATGATAAATGAGGTCATTTCATATTAGTAAAAATATAATAAATAATATATAAAGTTATAGGAATATGGATATAGACAATACATATCAACCCATATCCCATAACATGATAGTGTGTATAAGATATCATATAAAAGTCAATTTTGAAAAAATATTATTTTTAAAAACTAAACAGTGAGAAAAAGAAAAAGGGAAGGATAACCAGAATATCAATATTAACTCTACATCAGAGGACAATTAAATTACTAAAGTCTTCTCAATCCATGTTATGAAGGTCATCTGGGTCTAAGGCTTAAACTTCCTATAAAGAGGCAATCAGACTGAAGCTGGTGCATCAGATACCTAATAAAATATAATGCAAGACACAAAATGAAAAACATGTTGATGGTAGAGTTGCATTTATTTAGAGAAATGGGGCAAAGCTGAGTTTCTCGTTAAGTCCAAAAGGTATCATTGAGCCCAATTTGACAATCTACTTGCACTCTCTTTGTGCCAGAACCTTCTTCAAATTACCCCCCCCCCCCCTAATGCCACAATGTATACGGTCAATTCCACGGACCTTTAGGGATTCAGGGTTACAGCCATGATATAGTTTAACCCCTTCCCGCTCCTTGACGTACTATTACGTCATGGCAGCTGTATCGTTCGCGCTCCATGCCGTAATAGTACGTCTCGGGAGTAACGGCCGTTTCGGCCGTCCTCCCGACACATACAGAAGCTGTGACGCTGCTGTCTTGTTCAGCAGCTGTCACAGCTCCTACAGCGGGGACCGATCGCTGTGTCCCCGCTGATTAACCCCTTAAAAGCCGCGTTCTATAGAGATCGCGGCTTTTTAGGGGTTAAGCTGCCATCGCCGGCCTGCTACGCGATAGCGGCCGGCGATGGTGACTATGGCAACCGGACACCAAACAATGGCGTCCGGCTATGCCATAGACGGAAGCCTAGTGGGTCCTGACAACGTAGCTGACAGTTCTAATACACTGCACTACGCATGTAGTGCAGTGTATTAGAATAGCGATCAGGGCCTCCTGCCCTCATGTCCCCTAGTGGGACAAAGTAAAAAAGTAAAAAAAAACTTAAAAAAAGATGTGTAAAAATAAGAAAATAAAAGATTTAAAAGTATTAAAAGTAAAAATCCCCCTTTTTCCCTTATCAGTCCTTTATTATTAATAAAAATATATAAACAAACAAATAAACTATACATAATTGGTATCGCCGCGTCCGTAACGGCCTGAACTACAAAATTATTGCATTATTTATCCTGCACGGTGAACGCCGTAAAATAAAATAATAATAAACCGAACCACAATCACAATTGTTTGGTCACTTCACCTCCCAAAAAATGGAATAAAAAGAGATCAAAAAGTCGCATGTACCTAAAAATGGTACTGATCGAAACTACAGTTCGTTACGCAAAAAATAAGTCCTCGCACGGCTTTATTGATTGAAAAATAAAACCGTTATGGCTCTTAGAATAAGGTAACACAAAAAGTTATTGTGCAAACGCCATAAGACATAAAAAAAAACTATAAACATCTGGTATCACCGTAATCGTATCGCCACGCAGAATAAAGTGAATGTGTCATTTATAGCGCACGGTGCACGCAGTAAAAAAAACGAAAAAAAAACCAATCGTACAATTGCTGTTTTTTAGTCACCACGCCACCTAAAAATAGAATAAAAACTGATCAAAAAGCCGCATGCACCCTAAGAAAACTACAATTGATTCCTCAAGGGGTCTAGTTTTCAAATTGGGGTCACTTTTGGGGGGTTCCCAATGTTTTGGCACCACAAGACCTCTTCAAACCGGACATGGTGCCTAATAAAAAAGAGGCTTCAAAATCCTCTAGGTGCTCCTTTGCTTCGGAGGCCGGTGCTTCAGTCCATTACCGCACTAGGGCCACATGTGGGATATTTCTCAAAACTGCAGAATCTGGGCAATACGTATTAAGTTGCGTTTCTCTGATAAATCCTTTTGTGTTATAAAAAAAATGGTATAAAGAGGATTTTCTGACAAAAAAAAAATTTAAATTTCACCTCTACTTTGCTCTAAATTTTTGTGAAACACCTAAAGGGTTCATAAACTTTCTAAATGCTGTTGTGAATACTTTGAGGGGTCTAGTTTCTAAAATGGGGTATTTGATAGGGGTTTCTAATATATGGGCCCCTCAAAGCAACTTCAGAACTGAACTGGAACCTAAAAAAATAAATATATGAGGCAATACTTTGCTTCTTACATTATACTGATAATGAGCCGTGCCCACCCCGAGATGACCCCAGTTTTGACCGTTTGTATAAACGGAGACCCCTATTAGACCGTTCCAGTGCCCGGTTTTCCCAAGCATACACCCCCGAGAAGTGTATTTCTATTGATGAGTCCCTGGTACATTTTAAAGGGAGGGTTCAATTCCGCCAGTACCTGCCGGGTAAGAGGGCAAGGTATGGCGTGAAGATGTATAAGCTGTGCGAGTGCATCAGGGTATACCTACAGGTTTAGGATATATGAAGGAAAGGCCACCCCCAAACCAGACTGCATCCTGGACTACAATAGGTACATGGGAGGGATGGACTTGTAAGATCAAGCCCTGAAGCCCTACAGCGCCATGCGGTGTGGTATAAGAAGCTGGCCGGGCACATCATACAGATGGCATTGTACAATGCGTACATGCTACGTCGATGTGCAGGCCAGACGGGAACTTTCCTGGAATTTCAAGAGGTGATTATCAAGAACCTAATCTTTAGGGACCAAGAAGGGGGGGCACCCAGTACTTCTGGAAGCGAGCCCACACGCATCGTACCAGGGCAACACTTTCCAGGAGAAGTTCCCCAAACTGGCAAGACGGGAAAAAGTCAAAAGAGGTGCAAAGTCTGCTATAAGAGGGCGATAATGGATGACACAATATATCAATGTGACACGTGTCCCGAATAACCAGAGCTATGTATGAAAGTGTTTTAAAATTTATCATACATCCCTTGGTTTATAATTTACCCCAATTTTACTTACCCTGATGCACTCCGCACAGCTTATCCCCCCTCGTCTTTCCCCTCTGAGCCCTGCTGTGTGCCCAGGCAGCTGATAACAGCCACATGTAGGGTATTGCCATACCCGGGAGAACCCACATTACTGTTTATGGGGTGTAGGTCTCCGGTCAAAATGCTCACTACACCTCTAGATGAATGCCTTAAGGGTGTAGTTTTTAAAACGGGGTCACTTCTTGCAGGTTTCAACTGTACTGGTACCTCAGGGGCTTCTGCATACATGACTTCGCACTAGAAAATCCCCAGTAGGCCAAATGGTGGTCCTTTCCTTCTGAGCCCTCCCATGGGCCCAAACGGCAGTTTATCACAACAAATGGGGTATTGCGGCACTCAGAACAAATTGTGCAACAGAATGGGGTATTTTGTTTCTTGTGAAAATAAGAAATTTTCAGCCAAAACTACATATTATTTGAAAAAAATAATTTTGTTTTCATTCCCAACCCAATTCAAATAAGTTCTGTGAAAAAACTATGGGGTCAAAATGGTCACAACACCCATAAATGAATTCCTTGAGGGGTGTAGTTTCCAAAATGGGGTCATTTGTGGTGGGTTTTTATTGCTTTGATAGCTCTGGGGCTCTGCAAATGCGACATGGCACCCGAAAACCAATCCAGCAAAATCTGTACTCCAAAGAACACACAGCGCTCCTTTCCTTCTGAGCCCTCCCATGGGCCCAAACGGCAGTTTATCACCACAAATGGGGTATTTCCGCACTCAGGACAAATTGGGCAACAAAATGGAGTATTTTATTTCTTGTGAAAATAAGAATTTTTGTGCTAAAATGACATATTATTGGAAAAAATATATATATTTTTAATTCCCAGCCCAATTCAAATAAGTTCTGTGAAGAAACTATGGAGTCTAAATGGTCACATTACCCATAACTGAATTCCTTGAGGGGTGTAGTTTCCAAAATGGGGTCACTTTTGGTGGGTTTCCATTGCTTTGATACCTCTGAGGCTCTGCAAATGCGACATGGCACCCGAAAACCAAACCAGCAAAATCTGTACTCCAAAGAACACACAGCGCTCCTTCCCTTCTGAGGCCTCCCATGGGCCCAAACGGCAGTTTATTGCCACAAATGGGGTATTGATGCACTCAGGAGAAATTGGGTAACAAAACTGAGTATTTTGTTCCCTGTGAAAATAAGAAATTTTGGTAAAAAATTACATCTTATTGGAAAAAATTAAAAATTTTTAATGTCACAGCCCAATTGAAATAGGTGCTGTGAAAAAACTGTGTGGTCAAAATGCTAACAACAACCATAAATGAATTCCTTGAGGGGTGTAGTTTCCAAAATGGGGTCACTTTTGGTGGGTTTCCATTGCTTTGATACCTCTGAGGCTCTGCAAATGCGACATGGCACCCGAAAACCAATCCAACAAAATCTGGACTCCAACAAACATATAGCGCTCCTTTCCTTCTGAGCCCTCCCATGGGCCCAAACGGCAGTTTATCACCACAAATGGGGTATTGCCACACTAAGGACAAATTGGGCAACAAAATGGGGTATTTTGTTCCCTGTGAAAATAAGAAATTTTGATCACAAATGACATTTTATTGGAAAAAATTAAATTTTTTTCATTTCAGAGCCCAATTCAAATACGTGCTGTGAAAAAACTGTGCGGTCAAAATGGTAACAACAACCCTAAATGAATTCCTTGAGGGGTGTAGTTTCCAAAATGGGGTCACTATTGGGGGATTCCTACTGTTTTGACACCTCAACACCTCTTCAAACCTGGCATGCTGCCTAAAATATATTCTAATAAAAAAGAGGACTCAAAATGCACTAGGTGCTTCTTTGATTCTAGGGCTTGTGTTTTAGTCCACGAGCGCAGTAGGGCCACATGTGGGACATTTCTAAAAACTGCAGAATCTGGACAATACATATTTAGTAGTGTTTCTCTGGTAAAACCTTCTGTGTTACAGAAAAAAAAATGAATAAAATTGAAATTCAGCAAGAAAAATTAAATTTGCAAATTTCACCTCCACTTTGCTTTAATTCCTGTGAAATGCCTGAAGGGTTAAAAAACTTTCTAACTGCTGTTTTGAATACTTTGAGGGGTCTAGTTTTTAAAATGGGGTGTTTTATCAGGGTTTCTAATACATAGGCCCCACAAAGCCACTTCAGAACTCAAGAGGTACCTTAAAAAAAAGGCTTTTGAAATTTTCTTAAAAATATGAGAAATTGCTGTTTATGTTCTAAGCCTTGTAACGTCCAAGAAAAATAAAAGAATGTTCAAAAAATGATGCCAATCTAAAGTAGACATATGGGAAATGTGAACTAGTAACTATTTTGGGTGGTATAACCGTCTGTTTTACAAGCAGATGCATTTAAATTCTGAAAAATTCAATTTTTTCTAAATTTTCTCTACATTTTGCAATTTTTCACCAATAAACACTGAATATATCGACCAAATTTTACCACGAACATGAAGCCCAATGTGTCACGAGAAAACAATCTCAGAATCGCTTGTGTAGGTTTAAGCATTCCGACGTTATTACCACATAAAGTGAAATATGTCAGATTTGAAAAATGGGCTCTGAGCCTTAAAGGAACAGTGTCATCACAAATTATTTTTTAATATGTTAAAGATGTTAGTGCTTTATTAAAAACGTTTATATTCATTTGTGTGTTTGTGTTTTACTTTTTCTTATTTTTACACTTTTTCTTCCCTATGGGGGCTGCCATTTTTTGTTCCATTTCTGTGTGTGTCGATTAACGACACATACAGACATGGAATACGGCAGCCACAGTCCCACAGGGACTGCGAACGGCTCCCGTCCCATTGACTGCAGTGTACGGCGTCTGTGTGGAAACTGCGCATGCGCCGCTCCCACACAGTCCTATTCGAAATTGGCGCCGTCCGGCGCCATTTTCCTGTGGACCGGAAGTCGCGGCCGGACAGTAATATTACTACTTCCGGTCGCGGCTTCCGGATTTATGCACTTGCACCAGCGACAGCAAACGGAGCGGACGGGCCGGAGGGAGCCGCGGCGGCAGGAGCAGGTAAGCGATTTCAATGTATGTTCGTGTTTTTGTGTGTTTACTACTGTATGTAAACCTACTACACTGTGGGTTAGCTCAAAAAATGGCGACACACAGTGTAGGAGGTTCAAACCCCTCGTTTATCCCGGCACTAGCCAGGATAAAGGAGGGGGGGATGCCGAGAGCTCACTAGAGCGAGGGCTTTTAACCCAATGTTGCAATGCTGCAATTTTGGGAACAGCTCCATCTAGTGACCAAAAATGGGTAGTATTATAAATTAGAAATAATTTATAATATTTCCTGGCTCGTGCAAAAAAAAATAAAAAAATGTGAACAATGTTTAATCACCCACACACTAAATGTTTAATTTTTTAAAAAAAAACATGTTTTTCTGGCAACACATTCCCTTTAAGGCCAAAACTAGGCTGCGTCCTTAAGGGGTTAAAGTGCCTTGGCAGGGTTTTTAATTGTGTAAGATCGTCTATAACACTAGCTCCGGCAATGTCAGGCACATGTTCTCTAGTGTGTAACCTCAACTCTCTGGATGTCAGGCCTATATAAAACTTAGGACACCCACATAACGCATAGTACACTACATGTGTGGTACTGCAGGAGATATAATCTCTGATTTCAAAGGATCTTTTCCCGTCCACTGACATAAAATTCGTCACTCTGCTAATGTTAGGGCATGCAATACAGTCACCACAAGGGTAACATCCCACTCTCGGTCCCTGTGATCCAAAGGGATTTATGTTTTTCGCTACATAATGGCTTTTAATCAGGAGGTCCCTAAAATTTCTGCTTTTCTGGGCCGTCATCATGGGCCTTTCGGCCAAACAGAGAGCCAAAGCTGGTTCAGATGTTAGGACACACCAGTGTCGCCCTAAAATTGTCCTCTCCCATTCTCTCCCATTGGTTGTTGTACGTTGTTATAAACCATACACCGGTTTCTCCAGTTCGATGGATTTTATTCCTCAATAGGTCACTCTTTTAGCCCTATTGTACCCTGACTTAATTATCCGTCTGCTGTACCCTCTATCCTCAAACCTAGATGGAAGCTCCTCAGATTGCTGATCAAACAGGCTATCAGTTGAGCAGATCCGCCCCATCTTGAGAAACTGACCAACCGGGATGGCTTTAAAGGGAACCTGTCACCAGCATTTTCGGTATCAAGCCAGCAATACCTTGTGAAAGTGGGTGAAAAACCATTGTTAGCTAACCTATAAATATGTTAAAAGTCGGCTCTGTACCTTCAGTATTCCGGTTTTTAGTGGTCCCGCGCCGTATGCAAATGAGCACAAAATAGTCAAATCTTCACTCGAAAAGAGTCAGGTTTTCATTCCTCCGGCGCTTCAGAGCTGGCTCCGCCTCCTTGTTTTTGATTGACAGCTCCTCTCACTGCACTGCACATGAAATCTCATGCAGTTATGCTGTATAACATACGACGACGAAAGGGGGTGTGTACCCGCGCGGCGCATGCGCAGTTAAATATTTCAGGATGAATGAAGCAGGGAAGGGTGGTGAGGCACGCATGCACGAGATCTGAAACGCGATTTCGGCATTTAGAGCTGTGCAGGCGGCGTACGTGGGCGGAGTTAAGATCGTGCGTCACTAAGCTAAATTTAATTACCATAAATAGCGGTAAAACAAAATGATAATATTTCGGGCAAGAGGAGGACGTGAGGAGAGAAGAACACATCAATCAACTATGGACAGCTGCGGCCACTACAAGGTCAGGACGTTTTATAAGGTAAGATGGTGATGACAGGATCCCTTTAACTGTTGAGCATGTATGAGAAGATGAGGCATGCAGCAATGAGTTAACAGATGTTGATTTGCGGAAAACATCCGTTTGGAGAAATCCACACTGATCAGTGAAAATTTGTATATCCAAAAATTCAATTCTGTGTCTGTGAAAAGTGTGTGTCAGTCTTACATTAAACTGATTCACATTTAATTGCTGCATGAAACTCGTCAGCTCAGACTCGGATGCTTGCCATATAAAGAGAACATCATCTATATAGCATAACCAGCACTGCACATGGTCTGCGGTGTGGGCGCAATCCCCATGGAAAACCTGTCTCTCCCAAAATCAGAGAAACAGGTTCGCATAGGGTGGCGCGCACGCCGCCCCCACGGCAGTCCCCTGTGTTTGTAAGTAGAAGTTGTCCTTGAACACCAAAAAATTGTGGCTCAAGATGTAATGGAGCAACTCCAAAATTAATTCACACATTTCACCATCCCGATTGCTGGTCCCCAGGAAGAAGCAGACCGCCTCCACACTGTCATGATGTCATATACAAGTGTACAGTGACTCGACGTCTGCGGTTACAAGGTACATATTTGGCTCCATTTGGATTCCATCGATCCTTCCTAGGACGTCCGTCGTGTCTTTTACATATGATGGTAACTCGATGACCAATGGTTTCAAATAATGATCAATAAACTTACATATAGGGTCACATAGACCCCCCATACCTGATACGATTGGGCGTCCCGGGGGGGCGGGGTCTGCTGGAGTCTTATGAACCTTTGGCAGAAAGTACAATGTGGGAATCTTAGGATCATTGGTCATAAGTCCTTCGTAGATTTTTTTTAGGGATAATCCCCTTATCCAAGGCTCTATTTAAAATCTTGGCTAGTTCTGAGGAGAATGAGGACAATGGGTTATATGTTAGTTTGGCATACGTCTGTTTGTCCCGCAATTGTCTGAACGCTTCTTTCTCATATTTATTTGTCGGCCAGACCACAATGTTGCCCCCCTTGTCTGCGGCCTTAATATTAACATCATCAAGGGATTGAAGCTCTCTCAGAGCCTTCCTCTGAGGAGCTGTTAAATTGTCATTGCCCCTAGAGGTGGACAGTTGTTTAAACTCGACCACAACTAATTTTGTAAAAATTTCCACTTGGGGGCACAGAGATAAGGGAGGGGGGCTTGTGGATAAGGATAGTGTAGACGTTGGAAACATACCTGTTGCCACAGCAGTCTGTTCTCGTCATAGTTCCTCTAAGGTCTGTAAGGCCTCTCTTTCCATTTCACTAGTGATCTCCAAAAATGCAGAGCCCCTGCTATGTAACTTTTTTAGCACCAATTTTCGAGAAAATAAATGTAGATCCTTTAAAGCTGTAAAAAAATCGAAAGAATTAGTGGGTGAAAATGTCAACCCTTTACTAAGGACCTCACATTGGGCATCAGAGAGGGCATGAGAAGACCGGTTTATTACCTCCAGATTGTTTTCAAACCTTTCGTCCTGTTGAAGTTTCAGTGGATTTTTAAGCTTTGCGTGTCTGTCATAGTGCCTACGTGGACCTTGAGGTCCCTGGTTAGTTCCGATATTGGTGCTGGTTTTTATATCCCTTGTTCTACCTAATTCATCACCAGAGGTTCAAGATGATATAGAGGAGGATCTGGAGCGAGATATGGATCTCGAACGATCTCATTTCATACGCCACCTATATACCCTGTTAGATTGGTAGTCTTGTACATCCCGTTGAAATTTACCTGATTTTACAGAGCATACCTCTTTGTCCAATTTAACATATTCTTTATCTAGGTCCTCTTTTATTTTAACCAGGGTCTCATTTGGGAAATCTTTTTTCAAGATGGTTTGAATCTCATCTATATCTTTTTCTATTTCCACTAATGTGGTTAGATTGGATTGGATCAAAAGGCTCATGAACCCTTTAGAACACGAAAACCAGCATGTATGACACAATTCTGTGGTATAAGCCACACTTTATTTAAAACAAACTTTACAGTTGGATGACCTGACTCTTTGCAGCACTCCTCATATGGGGTGGTACCTGTATGCTCCCTCCTGCAGCCGTTCAGGCCTGCATTGTCTTTCTACCACAAGATCCATCATTGCGACCACACCTCCACCTGCTCCCCCATACAGCCATTGGCCCAACCTGGCCAGGACTAACCTATCTGGACCGCCACATAGCTTGTATCTCCCCAATGATGAGAAATCCTGCCGTAAACCTATGGATTACATGTTTATCTTTTGCTGGAATACAACGTGTGTTTGCCCCATGTGGGGGACGGGGGGACGGGGACCGACACGTTAAGCTACTTCGCTGTGAAGCAAATTGGATAATAAAAACAGAGGCACCCCTGGGTTTGAATGATAGGAATGACCTTTCAGCTTTTTTCAAATAAAATAGAACATTGAAATAGGTATGCTTGACACATTGTACTTACTTTATCGATCTGATACTTGTAACCTGTATGTGTTTCTATAAATATTTGATATTTTTATTTGTATTACTGTGAGAAGAGGAAGGGCTTTGATGAGACAAGGTGTGGTTATTTAAGTGTGTGTGCACTGAATCCCAGTATGCCTTGATAAAGCGTCTGAAGGACGTGAAACAGTTGTCTTTTGAATCCCGTGTTGCCTGCCTCAATCTTGGAATAAAGAGAAACCTTTTGCAAATGGTGAGTGCCGTGCTGTCTTCTTTTCTAAATGTTGTCATTTATTTCAAAGAAACTTTACAGTTGGGTGACCTGAATCTTTGCAGCACTCCTCATATGGGGTGGGACCCCTCCTGCAGCCGTGCAGGCCTGCATTGTCTTTCTACCACAAGATCCATCATTGCGACCACATCTCCACCTGCTCCCCCTTACAGCCATTGGCCCAACCTGGCCAGAACTAACCTATCTGGACTGCCACATAGCTTGTATCTCCCCAATGATGAGAAATCCTGCCATAAGCCTATGGATTACTTGCCATAGCCCATTAATACTTCCTACATGCCTGTGAAGTGCCAGGATTTCTTACAACACACGTATGTCAAACAGAAAAAAAGGTTGGTCATTTCCACTGTTAGTCCTCTGGCGCCTCCTCCTTATAAGCATCCTTTTGCCTGCCCTCACCTGAATCTCCTCCAATGCCACACTGCTATTTTTCACCATTCTGCCTCCTATTGTACTGGGACCATGCATTCAGCGCCACTTACCTTCTCTTTGAACACTTGAACGAACCCTAACGATCGGCTGATTGTTGCCCTGTTTACAAGGGCCAATGATCGGGAACAAGCATTCATATGAACGTTAGTTTGCCCGGTTATTGGCCCGTGTAAAAGGCCCTTTAGTTTCCAAGCAGGCAAGCACGTTGTCTTGTGAACATAGATAATATAGGGAATTGTATTTATTTTTAACCTCTTCCCTCTTTGGCCACTTTTGACCTTCCTGAAAGAGCCTCATTTTTCAAATCTGACATGTTTCACTTCATGTGGTAATAACTTCGGAATGCTTTTACCTATCCAAGCGATTCTGTGATTGTTTTCTCGAAAATTTGCTCGATACATTCAGTATTTAATTGTGAAAAACAACTTGCAAAAATGTGAATTTTTCTAAATTTTTATGTATCTGCTTGTAAGACAGGCAGTTATACCACACACAATTGTTGCTAAATAACATCCCCCATATGTCTACTTTAGATTGGCATCATTTTTTGAACATCCTTTTATTTTTCTAGGACGTTACAAGGCTTAGAATTTTAGCAGCAATTTCTTACATTTTCAAGAAAATTTCAAAAGGCTATTTTTACAGGGGCCAGTTCAGTTGTAAAGTGACTTTTAGGGCCTTATATATTAGAAACCCCCAATAAGTCACCCCATTTTAAAAACTTCACCCCTCAAATTTACAAATTTAATTTTTTGCAACTCAATATTTATTGCTCAGGTTCTGAAGACTTAGGAAATATTCCACATGTGACCCTAGTGTGGCAATGTACTGAAGCACATGCCTCAGAAGCAATGGAGCACCAAGAGGATTTTGGGGCCTTCTTTTTACTAGAATATATTTTAGGCACCATGTCAGGTTTGAAGGGCTCTTGCAGTGCCAAAACAGTGGAAATACCTCAAAACTGACCCCATTTGGGAAACTACACTTCTCAAGAAAATTATCTAGGGGTATAGTGAGCATTTTGACCCCACACGTTTATTGCAGAAATTCTTGGAAGTAGGCCGTAAAAATGAAAATCAACATTTTTTCAAAGAAAATGTAGGTTTAGCTAATTTTTTTTAATTTCCACAAGTGCTAAAGGGGAAAAAGCATGCAAGATTTGTAAAGCAATTTCTCCCAAGTAAAACAATATCCCACATGTGGTCATAAACGGCTGTTTGGACACACAGCAAGGCTTACAAGGGAAGGAACGCCATTTGGCTTTGGATCTCAAATTTAGCAGGAATAGTTTGCAGAGGCCATGTCACATTTGCAAATCCGACCACATTTTCGAAACGACACCCATGGAGGAAATTATCTAGGGGTATAGTGAGAATTTTGACCGCACAGGTTTTTTGCAGAAATTATTGGAATTAGGCCGTGAAAATTAAAATCTACATTCTTTCAAAGAAAATGTAGGTTTAGCTAATTTTTTTTATTTTTCAAAAGAACTAAAGGTGAAAAAGCACCGCAACGTTTTTTTCTTTTAAACTCTTTTTATTTAGAAATACAGTACAAATGTATACAAGTCACATCAAATATTACCAAAGGCATCATTATCACGTTTAAGAATCAGAATAAAAGCATAAATACAGATACACTGAAGAATGGTTCGAACATGAGAAATACAGTGACAACCAGCAAGGTAAGTATCCCACTGTCAACCAGCTGATAATTTCGGAAAAAGTCACACAAATATGGAACATTGTACAATACAAATCGGGAGTAGACATGACTCAAACATAATGAAATAGACACATTAGTAACCCTGCAGTATGGAGTCTCTCAAATTCACATATCTATGCGGACCATAATTAGTAAGCGGAGAGACACACCAACTTCCCCAAATCTTGTGAAATTTATCCACACAACCTCTGCGTCTATAGAGAACTTTTTCATAGGCAAGAATGGAGTTGACCAAAGATTTCCATTTGGATAATCTGGATGGTCTAGGGTCCATCCATCGCATGGCAATGGTTTTCCGTGCCATAAACAGCACTTCTCTGATGAAAATGCTAGTATAGTATGACCATTGACCGTCTGGGAAAATTCCAAACAAGCATACCTGTGGGGAATTTGGAACCGGACCCTGTAGCACAACCCTGCACTACCTCCACCACCTCCCTCCAAAAGGAAGAAACATGCTGGCAAGCCCAGATCATATGCCAGAAGTCCGATCTAGGGTATCGACACCTATGACATTCTGTACTCGGGTATCTTCCCATTTTGTACATACTCACGGGTGTGAGGTAGCTTTGATGAATAATCGATAGCTGTATCATTTTATTGTTAGCTGCCGGTGAGACAGTAAGTAGAGAAGAAAGTACCTCTCCCAAGTCATCATCTGTCAAATCAGAAATCCGGGCCTGCCACCTGTCCCTCACAGGCAGAAGTGAGGAAGCCAGTATAGTTTGAATAAGAGAGGTGTATATGGCCGGAATTAAGCCCCTCGGCCCCTGGGATTTAAAAATGCCTATCAATGGAAACTGAGAAAACGTAAGCTTTGAGGCCGGGTATTGGCTGTTAATGGCATGACGTAACTGCAGATACCTGTAAAAAGCTGCCTTAGGCAAGTTATAATCAGATTGCATCTGTGTGCAGGATCGAAAGACATTATGGATAAATAAATCGCCTATAGTGCACACCCCATAGCTCTTCCAAAAAGATGGTTCCAATGCATCAGTTAAGTGCGTGTGAAGTGGGTTTGACCACAACAGCATATCTATATGAACATCGCTATAACCATATATACTTTTTGCGGCTGTCCACACCTGCAACGCCACTTTGTGTATAGGCAACATATTTCTCAAGACCCCTGAAGGACTCTCGAGTACCGGCCACAGATGTGATAATTGTAAGAAAGCCGCCAAGTGATGTTCTCTATTTAGTAGGGGATTATTGGCAACCCACAGTGAGATGTATCGCAGTTGTCCCGCCAGGTAGTATAAATATAAGTAAGGCATAGCGGCATCCCCCAAGATTTTGGGTCTCTGCAAGGTAGTCAAACTCAGTTTCGAATGGTTAGATCCCCATATGAAGGCTGGAAATAGCGCATGCAACTGTTTAAAAAAATATTTATACACTGGGGTAGCTGCGTGTTCATGATATATAGACATTTAGGCAGTATAACCATTTTAATGCGTTTGATCCTACCAGACACAGCTAAGGGAAGGGAACTCCAAACTTTAAATTTGCTTTTAACATAAGGCAGTAACGGCAGTACATTAGTGGCATGATCCTCCTCATGATCTCTATTTATGATTATATCCAGGTATTTGAATGTTGATACTACTTTCAGGCCATGCACAGTGTCCGACCATCCCACCCCCTGTAATGGCATAAAATAAGACTTACTCCAATTTATACGCAAACCAGAGAAATGTCCAAACCTATCAAGCGTATCTATGGCCAATGATATAGAAGTCTGCGTGTCAGACATCTACAAAACCTGCATAATAACTAATCTTATCTGCCCCGAGGTCCTACTCTAATCCCTCTATATTCTGAATGATGCTGAATACGAATCGGCAATGGCTCAATAACTCGGGCAAATAGGAGTGGGGAAAGAGGGCAACCTTGCCTAGTGCCCCTATGCAAAGAAAAGTATGGGGAAAGGATACCATTAACCAATATTTGCGCTTTTGGTGATGCATATAGAATGGAAACCCCCCTGATGAATTGCGAGCCAACGCCAAATCTTTACAATGTTTCCAGCAAATATGGCCATTCTATTGATTCGAAGGCCTTTGCCGCATCCAAAGATGCCAAGGCCCAATCAGAATTAGTAGCCACCCCTATTTGAGTAAGTACTTGTACTTTCCTAATGTTATCGGACGTGGATTTCCCTGGCATGAAACCCGTCTGATCTGCATGAATCACCTGCAGAATTACTTTATTGAGTCTATTGGCCAGAACCTTGGTAAGCACTTTATAATCATTGTTCAACAATGAGATAGGGCGATATGAACTACAGTCAAATGGGTCTTTATCTAGTTTCAACAGAACTATAATAGTGGCATCGTACATGGTGTCCGGCAATTTGCAGGCGTGCAGAGCATAGGAACACATGGAGCATAAGGAAGGGGTGAGCTGATCGGAGTACTTGCCATACACCTCTATAGGGATCCCATCCGGGCCTGGTGCTTTACCTTTAGACAAATCACGTAATGCCTGGAGAATTTCATCCTGGGAAATACTTTGTTCCAGGGCTTCTCTCCCCTCTGTATCTAATGTAGGAAATGGTATACCATCCATGTATGATATAAAGTCTGTGAAATCATAGGAAGACTGAGAAGAATAAAGGTCTTGGTAAAATTCTACAAATCTAGCAGCTATTCTCACAGTATCTGTCAAATATGATCCAGTATCATCCCGAATCTTCAAAATAGCTAGACTCTGAGAATTTCTATACAACAAGTGGGCCAAAAGTTTACTGGATTGATTGCCCAGTTCGTAAGGAGCTTGTTTGACAAAGAAAAGTTTCCTATTCGCTTTTTCTTGCAAAAATAAGAGATACCTTCTCCCCGCCTGTAACCACAAATCTCTATTTTCTACAGTGGGGTCAGCTACATATTGCTCCTCCAATGTTCCACACTGTCGTTCCATATCTCTTTCATCTCTGCAGGACTCCCTCTACAGCCCCCTGTAGATAATGCCATACAGCCCCCCCTGTAGATAACGCCATACAGCCCCCCTGTAGATAACGGCATACAGCCCCCTCTGTAGATAGCGCCATACAGCCCCCCTGTAGATAATGCCATACAGCCCCCTGTAGAGAACTCCATACAGCCCCCTCTGTAGATAGCGCCATACAGCCCCCTCTGTAGATAACGCCATACTGCCCCCCTTGCAGAGAACGCCATACAGCCCCCTCTGTAGATAACGCCATACAGCCCCCCCTGTAGGTAACGCCATAGAGCCCCATCTGTAGATAAAGCCATACAGCCCCCTCTGTAGATAACGCCATACTGCCCCCCTTGTAGAGAATGCTATACAGACCCCCTGTAGATAACGCCATACAGAGTGCCCCCTGTAGATAACACCATACAGCCCCCTTTGTAGATATCTACAGAGGGGGCTGTATGGCGTTATCTACAGAGGGGGCTGTATGGCGTTATCTACAAAGGGGGCTGTATGGCATTATCTACAGAGGGGGCTGTATGGAGTTCTCTACAGGGGACTGTATAGCGTTACCTACATGGGGCGCTGTATAGAGTTACATACTGGGGGCTGTATAGTATAGTCCCGGGTGTCAGCTGTAATATACAGTGGACACCCGCAGTGTATGGGGCGGGCTCAGTGTGTGAGATGCTCCATACATCACCCCCCACACCACGACATGCTATTAAGTCATGGTGCGCGAAAGGTTTCATGCGCAGCGCATGGTGCAGAGTGAAAATTAAAATTTTCGACTGATGTGCAATTTTAGTGCACTATATGTTGTGCCTAATTTGTGCCACAAATAAAATATTAACCGAGTTCTCCCGGGTATGGCGATGCCATATTGGTGGACGTAAACGGCTGTTTGGGCACGCTGTAGGGCTCAGAACGGAGGGAGCGCCATTTGGCTTTTGGAGCACAGATTTTGCTTGGTAGTAGCTCTGGCGTTTTGCTGGTATTTCAGTTTATAATGTGGGGTTACATGTAGGCTGGGCAGAGTACATCAGGGGCATAATAAGAGGGTATAATAATGGGGTAAATAAATAATAATCCGCAGATATGTGGCCAGTGTCGCATTTATAAATGGTGCCCGATCCTATCCGCTTTTGGAACACTGCACATTTTGCATCGCTATATTCTGAGAGCCGGAACTTTTATTTTTTCACCACCGGAGCTGTGTGAGGGCTTATTCTTTGCGGGACAATCTGTAATTTTCATTGGTACCATTTTGGGGAACATGCAATTTTTGATCACTTTTTATTCAATTTTTCGGCAAGCGAGACGATCAAAAACCATCAATTCTGACAATGTTTTTAATTTATTTTTTACGGCATTCACCCTGGGCTATAAATGACCATTATTTTATATTCTGCCGGTCAATACGATTACAGCGATACCATATGTATATCGTTATTTTTACATTTTGCAGCGTTTGCGCAATAAAAGAACTTATTTATAAAATAAACTATTTTTTGTGTCACCATATTCTGAGAGCCATAACTTTTTTATTTTTCAGTCAAAAAAGCTGTGTAAGGG